>NC_092335.1:385645000-385945625 GCF_046630445.1 Rutidosis leptorrhynchoides
AAATGTAAAAATTAACAATTAGCTCCAAAATATACTTTTGATAAGCCTATAATTTATATCACTCATTTTCGGATCACCGTTTATTTTAAAATCACGTAAGTTCGAATTAAACTTCTCTAAATAATAATCGAAACGTCCAACTAGTATTACAATTATTAAATAACTATATTTGATATACTCTCTCCATATATAAAGATTTATTTTAGTAATAATTTAATTATAACTTAGATTTATTTCTAACAATTAAGTTGTATATTGTTTCCAATTATTATATTTTTACAAATAATATATATATATATATATATATATATATATATATATATATATATATATATATATATATATATATATATATATATATATATATATATATATATATTTCATTACTTATTATTATTTTACATATTTATTTAATACAAAAATTTCATATAAAAGATTAATAACATTTATTATATAAATATATTTATTTATATATATATATACTTATCTATTTACAAATAGTTGTTCGTGAATCGTCGGGAACAGTCGAAGGGTAATTGAATATATGAAATAGTTCAATATTTTCGAGACTCAACATTACAGACTTTGCTTATCGCGTCGTAAACATTCAAAGATTAAGTTTAAATTTGATCGGAAATTTCCGGGTCGTCACAGAAGAGATCAGTGACATCGTGGAAATTGACCTAGAAGATGATATCACAATCGAGTGGGATTCAGAATCAATCTCCGACGAAGATGAAGAGTCTGACGGTGGTGCTTAGATATTGGAAGATGAAAAGATAGAAGAAATTCTTCGTTCAAAATCAATGGAAACGGAATAGTCCTTCTGCCGTAATCATGAAGAAACAATTCCCAATATGGATGTTGACACCACGCTAAAAAACATTACTTCCAAAAAAACGGCGCACGTGATAAGGATGTGGCAAAACTGATATTTGGGGCAGAAGAAAGTGGGTCGTACAATAAATGTGAGGTGGGCAGTAAGTGTAGCTTCAAAGAAGAGGTTGGGCCTAGTAAGATGGCCCAAAAGGATAAGCGTGTAATGGATTATCAACAAGCCCATGATAGTATTGAGATTAAAATAAATAATGGGGCTGAGAATAAGACTAATGATGAGAAATTGGGTTTTGATTTAATCAATAATGGGCCAGAAGAAAGGAATAAAGTAACGAGTATACATCAAGAGGACCCAATTGATGAAGTAAACTCAACACAAGCAGGCGACGATGAGAAAGTAGAAGATACTTTTAATAGAGTAGATGCAGCGAATTTAAACGATCTAAATGAGGTACTAGGGAAAGATTTCTTCCAAGAGGAACATGCTTCATTGACATCGAGTAAGAAGAAAGTCCAATCAGACCAGTCGATGACAAGCAAAAGTGTATTGATGGGTAGTTATAATTCTAGGTCAAAGAAGAGGGCACATAGCGATCAGTTATGGAAGAAAGTAGGGAAATGGGAAGGGTCTTCTATAATATGTTATGCGAAAGGATTAGAACGATGCCTCCATACTAGTAAGAGGATGATTCAAAAAAAGAAGGCCGGGACATTCAAGTCGAAGTCACTGAATCGGGGTTATACAGCAAAGTTTTCGAGATCAGAAAGGCGAGCCAACTCAAAATTTGAAGACATCGCTCAATTGGAGGACTTTGGAAAAGAATTGGGGCTCAATTGGGGTATATCTACCCCACAATAAATGTTGCAACCCTACTCGGTACGTTTTATTTTTTAAATGAAGATAGTTTCACTTAATATTCGGGGTTTTAAACAGAAGGGTAAATAGAAGGGGTTTAGGGAGGTTTGTAATCAATCGAGGGCAGATATAATTGCGGTACAGGAAACCAAGTGTGGCTTAGTAGGGGATAGTTGGGTAGAATCGTTGTGGGGATCGAGTGACTTTGATTTTATCCAGAAAGAGGCAATAGGTAGGTAGGGTGGCATGTTATTGATTTGTGTAACATCCCAACCCGTTAACCAACCAAATACGCGTAAATAAAAAAAAAATTGTATACTCAGTGTAGTGCGCGGCGCGCACCACCCTCTGTGCGCGGCGCGCACAGAGGCCTGGACAGTTCTGATCAACTTGTTCGTTTCACGCGAAAAGATCTTCGACTTCCCGACACAATTAGACCAAACGGTTTTCACAACGCATTATAATAAGTAAAACTAACACGTTTTGATAATAAACAAGTTTTACGACACCGGGTCCACATCGGCCCGTTTTAAGAGTTAAGTACGAAATACAATTTTCGACCCCAGTTTCTAACACAAAATAAAAGCCGAGCATGGCGATTGGGGATACGCTACCCAATCCTAAACCAAATCCAAAGCAAGTCCACTAATCCCCGCGCTCACCCGAGCCACCGTCTCCAAAGCAAATCTATAAAAAAGGTAAACAACGAGAGGGTAAGCTAACGCTTAGTGAATGCAATAATTATACATATACATATATAATATACTTACTTGCATACACTTACACAAATACCTCATACACGCTAGCAAGTTACATAGCATACCTTCGCAAGTATAACTCTAAATTCTTCAAGACCACAAGCTAGCACCACAACAACATATATATATAACTCGAATAATATAAAATGTTACACTATAACACGTCACCATGGTTAACCGATTACACAAGGGAATGGTACTTCGAATTTCCCACCGGTATTCATAACAACTGTTAGTGTACAACGAAATATATCACTAATCCCTAGGCCATTCGGAAAACGAAATATCCGTTCAAAGCAATCGTTAGTGTACAACGAAATATATCACTAACTCTTGGTCGGATTGGACAACGAAATATCCGTTCAAAGCAATCGTTAGTGTACAACGAAATATATCACTAACTCTCGGTCGGATTGGACAACGAAATGTCCATCGTTAGTGTACAACGAAAATATATCACTAACACTTGGTCGGATTGGACAACGAAATGTCCATCGTTAGTGTACAATGAAATATATCACTAACTCTTGGTCGGATTGGACAACGAAATGTCCATCGTTAGTGTACAACGAAATATATCACTAACTCTTGGGCAATTTGGACAACGAAATATCCATCGTTAGTGTTCAACGAAATATATCACTAAATTTGGTGGTATAGACAACGCATACCCGGCCCCTCCCCCGCCCTACAAATAGATACATTATATACGCACATGCATAATCATTCCACTCACCTTGTCGCCTTGATGAAATGCTACCGAATAATCCGCAACTCGCCGATGAAATGTACCTATTCCATCATCACAATTACAACAACACACTTAGAGTGGATTTACAAACCAACTCAATTCGACCCTTAGTGCAAATTCGACCAATTGCACTTACAAACCCAAAACGCGCCCAAACTAACCAATAATCACTAACACAAGTGAAAATGGTCTTATTATGCCAATTGAACCCAATCTTAAGTGTTAAACACTTATCATTCTCAAAATCAACCAAAACCCCAATTTTGACTCATTTCCAAAATTAGTCTTTCAAATACACAAAATGGGTTCTAACACTTCCATAATCACTAATCCTAGTGATTAAACCCAATACAAGTCCTAATCATGGCCAATTTGTTCACCAACCCAAAATCCACCAACAACAACCAATAACCCGATTACTAGCATCAATAAACTCACTTCATGAGTTTAAATGGGTTTCCTAACAATTTTAAGTTCAAACTCTAACTTTGAATATCAAATCAAACAATGAAATTCGGAGTTAGAACTTACCACAACAACCAAAACGTAGCTAGGAACGAGGTGAACAACTTTAAAACCCGAGACTTTGATCAATTCAAGCTCCTTCTTCTCCAAAATCCCAAATCTCTCTCTAGACTTCTCTCTCTCTCTCTAAAAATGGATGAGAGTGATGAATGGATGTGAAAATGATCCAAAGTTGGATCTAAACCAACTGATAAAGCTCACAGATCCGGCCTCAAGTGAAATGACCAAATTGCCCTTCATTAAAATCAAAATTAGAAAAAGTAGAATTCTGTCGCTGGGCAAGTGCGCTGAGCACCTAAAGGGTGCGCGGCGCGCACTACAGTGCTGAACCGATTCTGACCTTTTTGATTTATACCACGCTTCACCCATTATACGCACATCATTTTAACTCTAATACCATAAATATTTGGGTGTTACAACTCTCCCCCACTTAGAATCGATCACGTCCTCGTGATCCTCGTCACTTAACCGTCCGGATCTACACTCCACGATCCTCAACATAAGTTCCAAATTCGATCTCCACCACATTACGCATTAATCCGAAGATTATTCCAATAACTAAAAACACACTTGTACGCGTTCCGAAACGTGCAATACATACAACATCCGAAATCCATAACGATCACTTGGAATATGCGAGACCGCCACGTACTCTTCCAACTTCTCTAGGCAATCCTTCTCTAAGAGTCACCATTAATAACCAAATCGTCACCCACGATCTATTAAAATTCACAAATTCAAGCACAAGAATTTGTTAAATCCCTCCAATCGGGAAAACTCAACCGATCTCGTACCGAGATATCAATCCCTGAACGTACTCTCACCAAGTACAATGCTAAGAACAACTAAGTCTCAACCTAAGGTCAACGACCCAAACGATAAACACCAAGCAAAAACGAATCCTTACGGATAACACTTACCCCTAGCATCCCCCGTAGTGCGCAAACACGGCTAGTACGCAACTATCGTACATCGTAAGCAAGCGACCAAAACCGCTAACGTCCAAATCGACTAAGGCATCACATGTTCAAATCGTGTGAGTAAAACATGGCTATTACTCACAATCATACGCACAAACACGGCTATGTGTATAAATATGGAATGTGGACAACACATGAATGGTACTCCCATTCCGATATGGTTATACCACGATTAACCAATAATACAAGGGAATGGTACTTCGGATTTCCCATCGGTGTTCCCAACAACCGTTAGTGTACAACGAAATATAACGCTAACCCCCGAGGTGTTCCAAAACGGCTATGCAACACTATTACCAACGTGTGAGTAAAAATCGGCTATTATTCACCACCATGTGGACAAAATGGCTATGTGCACAATTCATACGGTCAATTAACATCATAAACCTACAAGTAACGATTCTTTTCGAAAACCGCTCACCATCAATCACAACCAAGAGTGGTTAACTAAGAGCTAATCCTTCCGGATATCACTCATCACCTAACGCTAGTCAAACGCGGTCAACCTAGAGATAACCCCAAATAAACACATACACGTAAGCACCTCGTAGTACACAATAATGGCTATCGTGTAACTACCACCCAAAGTATACGATAATGAGGCATCGTACCCTTTCTCAAAGTCCCATTATGCTATTTCCAAAGGTAACCAAACGGCTAACACAATCGAGCCAAGAACCACCCATATTGCGCATAGGCACAACAATAATTCCCTAGAAGAGAATCCGGCACGCACATCCCTTAACCGAGGGATCTTACCTTGCTCGTCGAACGCGTAAATTATCTCCCAATGAGATTTACCACATCACCACCTCGGTGATAATTTAAATCCAAAAACCATAAGTATAATTTATTCCAAATCGTACTTTTACCACAATCGACCAATGTAGGTCTCAACACTAGCTTCGAATCCCTACGAGCTTCGTCCAAATATCACTACAATAGAACACCTTCGTGCGAGAGTACAAACTCCCCCACTTAGAACTCCGCTCTGTAACCACATCACCAAACAATAGCATCCCGTGGAACGACCACTTATCAACATACACAACCAATATCCTCATTGGTCATAGTCCTCGAATTCTCATGGATTCGTTTTCAACAATAAATCCCGACGATAAACACATACTCACTCTCACGGAAGGAGTGACCACTAATCCAACAACTAATGCGCCATTTGCATTATCATAACCCCTAAAAGAGAGACGAGATACACCCATCTTACATAGTTCGTAATACGCACGTCATCAAACCTTGCTCCAACTTTGAGCATACGAAGGTTTTTAACCTATTCTTAAACACTTCAAACGAAGAGTTTACCACAAATTTCGCAACTTAAACCTTGCAATGCTCCGGTTGCTCTAGCTTGTCAAATTTCCACCTAGTCACTCATGTACTTAAGGGTTTCTCCCCGGTACCCTAAGTACAATGTAACCGCAACACCATCGGAGTCGATCACCACGCTAGTAGGTATGAAAGAGGCACCTAACGTTGCGTCCCGTAGACTCCATTACTAACATTCATCTAGGCCAAACACTTGATCTCAATGGTTCCGTCCACCTGACGAACCTCATGGTTCATCAACTTCAACACGAAAGCGAGCACGCTCTAACATTCGAACACCAAAGCCCATTTCCATGGCTTGGTAGAAATGCTTTCCGAAACATTAAGGAATGCTTGGTTGCACCAAGTCTTACGCCCTTCGCCCGACAACCAAACGTCACTATAGGGTACTTCCATTAGGAACTTCACCCATAACAATAAAACGCGCAACACAACGCACTCAAAAAAACCGTACACATCGGCACACAATAAATATTCAAAGGACATATTTATTAAAAACGAAAAGTGCCTTAACGTCCCCTTACGACATTTGCTGCCGCCAACTCGAGACAATCCGGCTTGCGATGTCCCTCTTTATGACAATAGTAGCACATTCCGTCATCACTTCTCGGTATCGTGCACTCCCATAGCTTGTGGCCCTTAACACCACAATTGAAACATCTAGGCGCACGAGAACTCGTAATTCCTTTCTCTACATTTCCCATGCTCACACTTGCACCATTAGCCTTCTTACTTGGAGCACCATACGAATCAACCCTTCTCTTACTCGAAGGTTCACCAATTATCGATCGCGAATGCGATTCAAAGCCCCTAGCCACGGTGAATAAATCCACGAACGAGTTCACTTGACCAATGCTAATTTTGTTCCGCAAGTCATCATTCAAAGCTCGACAGAAATCTTCCATCAACATACGATCATTCCCAATATACTCCGGGCAAACACGAGCCTTTGCCATAAAGGTCGTCTTGAGAGTATTCAAATCCATAGAACCTTGTTGCATATTTTGTAACTCATTACGCAAGTCCAACAAATCCGCTTGAGTCCGGAACTCCTCGAAGAATTCCTTCTTAAAATCGTCCCACGATAACCCCTTAAATGCTTTACCGCCAACAATATCAATCTTACCATCCAACCACTCCCTTGCCCTACCCCGCAACAAGCTAGTAGCGAGTCTCGTCCTCTTCTCGGGAGGGCAATCAATAGAACGAACACACCCTTCGGCATCCGAGATCCATGTTGTACTTATCAAAGGATCCGGTTTCCCGTCATATATCGGAGGTTTAGTCTTCATGAAGCTCTTACGACAACGCTCCATTTCAACATTACTTCGAAAATCGGAATACATCCTACCCATTTGCTCCGCAACGGCGGCTGCAACTCTAGCATTAAACTCAACGTCGTTCGTCTCGATCCCATTTCCCGTCACCATTTTAAGAAATGCAAAGATTAGATCATGAACGTATAGAACCATACATGCAACGTCACCCCATCTTGCTCAATAATCGTCTTACATAACTTGTTAGACACGATTTGCACCCGTATTAATGATAGCTAGTCACTAATACGCTAACACGTCGCATCCACTCGTTAGTACCATGACCATCTTGCTCGATGATTTTCTCAAACACAAACATAAACACAAAACAACGCATTAGTATATTAATAACATCCGCATATTAATATAAACGTTAGTCCACCTATAAACTAGGTCACTAACCAATTTCCCTTTCTGACCCGTAATCCTACAAGTCCCGCAACAATTTTGCACACATAAAAGTCTAAGTCTAGGCACCTATCTCAAGTCACCTAAATCCCTTAGACCATGCTCTGATACCACTTGTAACATCCCAACCCGTTAACCAACCAAATACGCGTAAATAAAAAAAAAATTTGTATACTCAGTGTATTGCGCGGCGCGCACCACCCTCTGTGTGCGGCGCGCACAGAGGCCTGGACAGTTCTGATCAACTTGTTCGTTTCACGCGAAAAAATCTTCGACTTCCCGACACAATTAGACCAAACGGTTTTCACAACACATTATAATAAGTAAAACTAACACGTTTTGATAATAAACAAGTTTTACGACACCGGGTCCACATCGGCCCGTTTTACGAGTTAAGCACGAAATACAATTTTCGACCCCAGTTTCTAACACAAAATAAAAGCCGAGCATGGCGATTGGGGATACGCTACCCAATCCTAATCCAAATCCAAAGCAAGTCCACTAATCCCCGCGCTCACCCGAGCCACCGTCTCCAAAGCAAATCTATAAAAAAGGTAAACAACGAGAGGGTAAGCTAACACTTAGTGAATGCAATAATTATACATATACATATATAATATACCTACTTACATACACTTACACAAATACCTCATACACGCTAACAAGTTACATAACATACCTTCGCAAGTATAACTCTAAATTCTTCAAGACCACAAGCTAGCACCACAACAACATATATATAACTCGAATAATATAAAATGTTACACTACAACACGTCACCATGGTTAACCGATTACACAAGGGAATGGTACTTCGAATTTCCCACCGGTATTCATAACAACCGTTAGTGTACAACGAAATATATCACTAATCCCTAGGCCATTCGGACAACGAAATATCCGTTCAAAGCAATCGTTAGTGTACAACAAAATATATCACTAACTCTTGGTCGGATTGGACAACGAAATATCCGTTCAAAGCAATCGTTAGTGTACAACAAAATATATCACTAACTCTTAGTCGGATTGGACAACGAAATGTCCATCGTTAGTGTACAACGAAATATATCACTAACTCTTGGTCGGATTGGACAACGAAATGTCCATCGTTAGTGTACAATGAAATATATCACTAACTCTTGGTCGGATTGGACAACGAAATGTCCATCGTTAGTGTACAACGAAATATATCACTAACTCTTGGGCAATTTGGACAACGAAATATCCATCGTTAGTGTACAATGAAATATATCACTAACTTTGGTGGTATAGACAACGCATACCCGGCCCCTCCCCCGCCCTACAAATAGATACATTATATACGCACATGTATAATCATTCCACTCACCTTGTCGCCTTGATGAAATGCTACCGAATAATCCGTAACTCGCCGATGAAATGTACCTATTCCATCATCACAATTACAACAACACACTTAGAGTGGATTTACAAACTAACTCAATTCGACCCTTAGTGCAAATTCGACCAATTGCACTTACAAACCCAAAACGCGCCCAAACTAACCAATAATCACTAACACAAGTGAAAATGGTCTTATTATGCCAATTGAACCCAATCTTAAGTGTTAAACACTTATCATTCTCAAAATCAACCAAAACCCCAATTTTGACTCATTTCCAAAATTAGTCTTTCAAATACACAAAATGGGTTCTAACACTTCCATAATCACTAATCCTAGTGATTAAACCCAATACAAGTCCTAATCATGGCCAATTTGTTCACCAACCCAAAATCCACCAACAACAACCAATAACCCGATTACTAGCATCAATAAACTCACTTCATGAGTTTAAATGGGTTTCCTAACAATTTTAAGTTCAAACCCTAACTTTGAATATCAAATCAAACAATGAAATTCGGAGTTAGAACTTACCACAACAACCAAAACGTAGTTAGGAACGAGGTGAACAACTTTAAAACCCGAGACTTTGATCAATTCAAGCTCCTTCTTCTCCAAAACCCCAAATCTCTCTCTAGACTTCTCTCTCTCTCTAAGAATGGATGAGAGTGATGAATGGATGTGAAAATGATCCAAAGTTCGATCCAAACCAACTGATAAAGCTCACAGATCCAGCCTCAAGTGAAATGAACAAATTGCCCTTCATTAAACTCAAAATTAGAAAAAGTAGAATTCTGTCGCTGGGCAAGTGCACTGAGCGCACACCTAAAGGGTGCGCGGAGCGCACTACAGTGCTGAACCGATTATGACCTTTTTGATTTATACCACGCTTCACCCATTATACGCACATCATTTTAACTCTAAGTACCATAAATATTTGGGTGTTACAATTTAGAATTCTAAAACATTCGTAGTTAATCAGGTTGTTGAGAGAGACTACTTTCTAGCTATAAAAGGCCATTGGAAAGGACATGATTGTGAGACGGTAATTGTTAACATATACGGGCCTCATAGCGATAAAAAGAAAAAAAAGATGTAGGACAACCTTGAAGATCTAATGAGTTATGGTGATGTGGCGTGGGTTTTTTGTGAGGATTTCAATGAAGTAAAGAGTATCGAGGAGAGAAAAATTAGCCAATTTCAGGAAAGGAGAGCTGATCTTTTCAATAGGTTCATTGACAATGCAAGATTGATCGAAGTTCCATTGGTCGGTAGAAAATTTACAAGGATATGTGATAATGGGGTTAAATACAGTAAGCTTGATCGATTCCTAGTATTCGAGAAATTTGCAAGTATGTGGGCAGATCTTTCTACGATAGCCAAGGATAGAAACCTTTCGGATCACTGTCCTATTATTCTGCACGATAGAGAAGTAGATTTTGGGCCAAAACCTATAAGTGTGTTTGATGATTGGTTTGAACTTCCTGAAGCTAATAGAGTAGTAGAGGATGCTTAGAAGGTTAGGGTTGAATGTAGGAGGCCTGATGTAATTTTTATGCGTAAACTCAAATATGTAAAATCAGAACTTAAGAACTTGAGTGCAAAAGCCTTTGGGTCTCTTGACTCTGACCTGAAAAAACTGAAAAAAGAAATGCAACAGTAGGAGTTAAAAGGTGAAAATAAAAATTTGAGTGACGAAGATCGTAGTAAATGGATGGTTACAATAAGACGTTGGATGGAGTTGGATGCGGCAAAAACTAGGATGCTTAAACAAAAAGCGAGGGTGAAGTGGACTCTTGAAGGGGATGAGAACACCAAGTTCTTCCATGCTATGATCAAGAGACGAGAAGTAAGAATAATATCAGAGGATTGGATATTAATGGAATTTGGCAAGAGGATCCTGACACTATAAAAGGGGAAGTTTTTCGTTTTTACAAAAATATGTTTGCTGAAAATGGAAGTAACAGACCACGTTTTAATCTACCCTTTTCGAACAAAATTTCAGTTGAAGAAGCAAATAAGTTGGAGTCTCGGTTTATTGAAAAGGAAGTGTTTGATGCCATAAAGAGTTTTGGGGGATCTAAAGCCCCTGGCCCGGACGGATTTAATTTCAAAATTTTAAACGATATTGGCCATTAATAAAGGAAGATCTGATGAATTCAATTTTGTGGTTTTGGGATAAGTGTGAAGTGTCGAGGGGATGCAATGCCTCTTTTATTACTTTAATTCCAAAATGAAAAAACCCATCAGGTCTAGGGGATTATAGGCCTGCCAGTTTAATAGGGGCGTACTACAAGATTATATCCAAGATATTGGCTGATCGAATCAAAAGTGTCATTCCTAACATAATTGGGTCGGAACAAAGTGCTTTTAGTAAAGGGAGGTCAATTATTGTTGGTGCTCTAATCTTAAATGAAACGGTAGCTGATTTGAAGAGAAGGAAACAAAAAAGCTTTATCTTTAAGGTTGATTTTGAAAAAGCCTTCGATAGTGTGAATTGGAATTACCTGATAGACATAATTAAGCTGATGGGATTCGGGGAGAGATGGAGAAATTGGATTGAGGCGTGCTTCAGATCGGCTTTGGTTTCAAAACTTGGTAATGGATCCCCCACACCTGAATTTGCACTAGAGAGAGGCATTAGACAGGGTGATCCGCTCTCTCCATTTTTATTCTTAATAGCCGAAGAAGGGTTGAATTTTCTTTCCAAGAACGCGTGTAGTCGGGGGCACATCAAAGGGGTGAAAATCGGGTCGAATAAAGTAATTCTATCTCACCTACAATATGCGGATGACACAATCTTTATTGGAAAGTGGGGAATGAGAAATGCTCATAATGTGCTGAAGGTACTTGAATGTTTTGAACGGGCATTGGGTTTAAGGTTTAACACTTCGAAAAGTATACTTTATGGTCTGAGAGCAAATCAAACTGAAACGGGAGAAGTGGCATTATGGTTAGGCTGTACTGGGGCTCCCTCCTAATTACTTATCTTGGACTACCGGTAGGTCTAAAAATGAACAAGATGAACGATTGGAAACCGGTAGTGGAAAAATTCCATAAACGTTTCGCGGGGTGGAAGTCAGGGTCTATGTCATTCGGTGGTAGGTTAACCGTTATCAAATCGGTCCTCTCAAGCTTACCGTTATACTACTTCTCACTCTTTCGAGCTCCTTCAGGTGTCATCAATCTCCTTGAGAGTTTACGTCGTAAGTTTTTTTGGGGCGGGTCGGGAGATAACAAAAAAATGGCTTGGGTTAAATGAGACGATTTACTTGTTCCTTATGGGGCGGGGGGGGGGGGGGGGGGGGGGGTTTAAACATTGGCTCTTTAAAAGCACAAAATTTAGCACTTTTAAGCAAATGGTGGTGGCATTTTCGAGTGTAAACTGATGCTTATTGGGTGAGCATAATTAAGAGTATCTATGGGCGGGAGGGTGGGCTGGGTACTACATCTTTTGATAATTCGAATTCGATTTGGTCTTATATTATTCGTGCTGGTTCTATGCTTACTAATCTTAGTGTGAACTTCATTCAATCATTTGTGAAAGTAATTGGAAATGGTAGGGACACTTTATTTTGGGAAGATATATGGACGGGTGATCAAAGACTCATAGTGCGATTTCCAAGATTGTATCAACTCGAGTCTGCTAATGAGGTTTGTGTAGGCGAGAGAGTATGTAAGATGGATTCGGTATTCAATTTCTCATGGCAATGGACAAGGAGTCCGTTTTGGGAGAGTGCAAAATGAATTGCATCAGATCCAAGAAACTGTGCAGGCTGCTTCTTTAGGGTTAAATGAAGGAGATTACTGGAAATGGCAATTAGATGGTAGCGGATGTTTCAAAAGTGGGGTGATGTCTTCTCTCATTGACGAAAAGGTATTACATAACTCCTTTCGAATTCAAGAAACTATTCGCAACAATCTATTGGCGAGGAAAATTGAAATTTTCGTGTGGAGATCGCTTAGAAAACGGATCCCAACCCGGGTGGATGGAGCTCGATAAGAAAAATATCAATCTCGACTCGGTAAGGTGTCCGATGTGTGATGATGACTTAGAGACGGTTGAACATGCAATTATCTTTTGTAAACATGCTATGGAGGTGTGGTCTAGAGTCTTTCAATGGTGGAGGCTAGGTAACGTTTCTACTCTTTCTATAAGTGAGATGTTTAAAGAAGATGCTCCAATCTCTAATTCGAGAGGCAATGGCTCCCTTTGGCAAGCAGTTAAGTGGGTTACCGGTTATTTAATATGGAAGAACTGCAATAAAAAAGTATTCGGGAAGAGTCCTTCGCCTTTTTCGGTTATGTTGAGCGAAATTCAAAGCAAGAGTTTCGAATGGATTACAAAAAGATCCAAGAGATGTAAATTCGAATGGCAGCAATGGTTTGATGATCCGTCAGTGTGTAGTTTTTCATGTTCGCGTGAAGGTGTTGGCTGAAAATAGCAACAAGATATTTGTTCGATAACAAAGTGTGATGATTCCAGTGTTGACTGCTTCTGCATATAGCTGCTGTTTGTATTGGGCCTTCGATGTGCTAATTATGTATATGTAAATGTATGTAAAATTTCGGTCGAGGCTGTAAGCCCAATTGTAAATGTTTTCTATGTACAGTTTTTTATAGTAATACAAGTTGCTGCTTTTCAGAAAAAAAAAAAAAAGAAAAAAAAAAAAAGGTTAAATTTCTATTCTATCTATATACAACTATACAACGAAATATAGTTTTCGATGTATCATTTGTGAACTTTATTCTAAACAACCTTCAATAATTTCTATTTCTAGTTTCCAATATAATAAAAGCAACATTATATACATAAATATCTGGTTTGAAATCAATTTAGATGGCCGCCCATCATTGGACATTGGACTTGCACCAAACAGCCAAACAAGATACAATATACATGTGGTAGTGTTCCCCCAAGGGGATAGAACCTCATGATACAACATGCAAATTTGAATGCCAAATTTATTACCGCTAACAATCATTCTTTTTAATCATGAAGATATTAAAATATGTAATAAGCTAGTGAGGTGTTTGTGAATGTATGGAAACAGAGTTTATTGCTTAGTTGGATTGGATGTATAAATTAATACTAATACTAACATTTTCATTATTTTTTGTATACGTTGTATGGGAATAAATTTTTGGCTGATTTTTGATTATGAATAAACGCTTAGTAAGCAAATAAGTATTTTTTTTTTTTTTCCTATTCAAGTTACATTCAAGTTACCTAAGAAATGAGAGTATTTTACTTAGAAGTGCACAATCTATTCGAGGTAACTTGTTACATCGTTACCTTTTTCAACATTTTTTCATTAGTCATCTCAAGATATGCTGCTAGTGAGGTTGAACTTGAAACTTTATATGAGGATATCAGGACTTTAACAACTAACAAGGGAGGCTCGGAGGGGGAACAAGATGATAAACCGCTCAGGACTCAGGGTTTTCAGGAGCCCATTATATGTGAGGTTTTCAGCCCATTATTATTATTATTATTATTATTATTATTATTATTATTATTATTATTATTATATATAATATAATATATATACAGACATAAATAGAGATATGAGAAACATAAGAAATAGAGACACACAACTGAAGCAGCGAATGCGAAATACAGTAGACCCAAAAACAACAATCAAAGGCCACAAAAAAAAAAAATTTCAAAGTCTACTGGCATTCTAGCAAAGCTCGAAGGAATGCTTATGTTATTCGTTAGAGCATAGGGGAATTTTTAAATAGCTTTTATTATTCGTTACGATCTAAGGGCTTATTTTTTCATCTCATTCTAAGTACTTAAATTCTCGGGACCGGCCATAACAACTAAGTTATTCTGACATAAAAGAAAAGGGAGGACGGAATGTCAACGATTCTAGGGGAGGTCTCAAATCCAATCTTGATATGGAGTGTATCTCTAGGTTTAATCTCGCTTCTCTCATCTATTTTACACTTTTTTTCCTTCATATTTTTCTTTTGCACTTTTCTGCATCATTCTTTCTTTTCACTATTTCTCTTTTTTTTTCAGTAAGATTTACTAATTTACTAATATGTACTCTATGACGGACGTAAACTGGTTTTAATATACTCGTAATTTCTTTGAATATCATAATCAAAATTAAACCTAAAAAAGGTAAATGTTTTCTTTAATTAATGAGTATTAAATACATCATACTACCTCCGTCCCACCAGAAGTGTTCACTTTGACTTTTGACAGTCTTTATTTGTCAACTTTGACTATAAATATATATGTCCGTGTTATATAATATTTGATGAAAATAATATGAATGGATTGAGTTTTAGTTGTGTTTTCATTGATATAATTTTCATTAAATATTATATAACATCAACAAAAATATCTAAAGTCAAAGTTGAATAAGGAAGACTGAAAAAAGTCAAATTGGACACTTCTGGTAGGACGGAGAGAGTATTTAAGGAAGTTTCAACTTGAATATATACACCTTAGTGTGTGTCACAGTAGCACATTTTAGCAAAACTTTTTTTCAATTTTATTTTTTCCTTTTTTCTTTTCACTTTCCCTTCTTTTTCTAACAAATTTTTATTTTATTTTACTATTTTACTTTCACAGTTTTTTTTTCTATTGTTTCCCTATATCATTTGAGATATTATTCTTTTTTAGATCCACTCTTGAAGGCCAATGACCAAAAGATCATTGACTTGGCAATATCGATATTTCCTTCTCTGACTTTGAAGTCATGAGTTCAAGTCCTGGTGAAAATATTATGTATATATTTCGTGTTAAATGTGTACATTTGCCTTTGAAAAAAATTCACTCTTGAAGTCTATTGGATGGTACACTAATAATTTATTTCTTTCAAAATAAAATAAGCAGATACATTCACTTACATTTTTTACTTTATGTTAAAAAACATATTTGTTGTCATCAAAAAATGAAAATGGGTTGTTTCATCCAAATTATTCTATATATATCGATAGAGCTGGAGCGTGTTATTGTAGATCCTGTCACATCAAGGGGTATTTTTTTCTTTTTATAGTAGCCTTAAATATATCTATGCATTCTTCACCCCATTTATCCTCTCCACTTCTTACCCTACCTTTTTCTCCATGAGGACTCTTACCGATTGTTTACTGACTCCTCCATCGATGCGATTTTTAGGGTTTCTCTTTCCCTATTTTTGGTTTGCCGTTGGTATTTCCATCGGTACAGTTTTATGGAATTTTGTTTCCTATTTTTGGTCGTTGTCGGCGTATGCATTGGACAAATAAAGGTTGGCGGTCATATATCTTGCCTTCTTATGTCTCGACGTCCATTTAAGGTTTTCCTTACGCCTGCTTTGTTGTCGTTATCGGTGAATGATTTGGACCTAAAAACTTAGGTTTCTTCGTTGGTTTGTTGGTCGCGATAGACATATTTACCATAAACTAGGAAGATATTACATAATTAATATTATAAAAGATAAATATATTAACATTATATTCTTGGGTTGAGTATCAAGTAATCTAGTATGTATATATTTGTTTTCTAAATACACCTTACATTTTACTACCACGAGTTAATCAGCGAATATATATAATTGCCATACTCTGGAACGCACATATATATAATTGTCATAGTCTAGAACATCAACGCTTAATCTCGTACTTAGAAGGTCAACTCATAATTAGAAGGGTCAACTTGATACTGCAATACCAATTGCCTTTTGGTACTAGTAGTATACATGTAGTTTCTATATAACATCAAAATGAACAATTTTGTTGTAATTTTTAAGGCATAGTAGTAAATAACTTCGTAAACATTTTTTATTATAAAACAGTTGGATAAATTTAAATTTAACAATCTGTATTTACTACTGTATTTAGCATAAGCGTATCTAAATTCTCCCATGTTCTTTTACGCATTTTCAAAATGGAATATACTATTACTATGATTACTATTACTATTATTATTATTATTATTATTATTATTATTATTATTATTATTATTATTATTATTATTATTATTATTATTATATAGATAAAGTAAAAATTAATAGTAAAAATAAGGCCAAAAGTTGTAAGAAATGGGGATGTTGGGACCTTATCATAGGGAAAACAACATCACAACCTAAAAATGTGGATTGGCCAAAGGTTTCCTAATAATCCAAGAAATGTCACATGAATTTAACCCCATGAACCATCTTTCAACATCATATATCTTCCTTACTAATTCTAATTCGTCCCTTGTATATTTATTTCTTTATCATCAAAATTTGATTGATTTTATACAGAGTTTATGAAATCATTTTTTTTTAAAACTCGATTTTCGACGACTGGGTAGTGATATATCCACTTTTTTTCCCCCCCCTTCTAAATACGTTCATTTTCATGCATTTACTACTTGTACTGTACAAACACTTGTGCATTATAAAAGTGGATCTATCATAATTATAACTAGATATATCAACACTCTTTTTGAATGATAACAAATAAAACTAACATGAAACTATATGGTGATTTAAGTAATCTTTCAACGCTGAAGTACATAACGCACATTACTTGGTTTTTGTACCCGTCTATATCATGTAGGTCAAAAGTTTTTTTGACACTTCTAACGATGAAGCACATAACGTACATTACTTGGTCCCTTTCCCATAAGATCCGACCAAAGGGACCAAATATTAGACTAAGTTCGAAATAATGGACATTGAATGTATACGAATGATAACTAACCTCATGGGAAAACAAATTGTCATGTATTTAATTTGGAGATAAATGGACCAAACCAGGTTGATGATATGATCACATGGTTCACAATCTTAATCAAAGATATCTTGGTTGGTTATTCTCCCCTAAAAGATTGGATCCCGGGTCTTTATTATTAGGTGTCACATCCCTTTTTGGTACATCTACCCTTTTTGGTACATGTAAAATAAGGTGATAGATGTTTTTGGTACATGTACCCTTTTTTTTTCTTTTGAAATAAGGTGATAAATATTTTCACTCATAAATCTACTATTACCATGCATTAAATACTTATAAGTAACCAATGTAGCAATATCTTACGGATACTTGACACTTTTAAAGTTGAGACCCACTGTGTGGAAGCTTTGACATAAATTAGGTCTATATTCAATTTTCACTCGCGGCAAGAATTTACAACTCTTGTGGCAGTGGGATGTTGATTACTCTAGTAACATTTGTGGGGACCTAGTGGAGGTACTTTTCCGACATTCGACTCTTTATGGTGGGTCTGGTGAGTTTTCATAGGAAACACTGTGTCCCTGTCAAACGTACTTAATTCATGATAAATGGTGAATTTGTTAAGATCATGAGTAAAAATATCACTACCACTTCAAATAATCTTTCACATTTTCAACAACTCATAATAACACTTTTAAGAAAATATTTGTAGTCGATAGGAAAGACAAAATGTTAATGGTAATTAGTTGCTAAATCATATACTATACAAACACTAGATATACAATTGGATAAATTTATCAAAATTTAGTTATTGAGACATCATTTTCCTATACATATCTCAATTATACATCACAACAACAACAACAAAATCAAATCTCAAAAAAGTGAAGTATGAGGGAAGTAAGATATAAACAAATCCTTTTCATATCCTATAATAAAGAGAAGTCATTTATCCACCTAGCGTGAAACACTCCAAAAGTAGAGAAGGTATCTCTCTCAATATTTTATGAATAGAGAAACTGTTTTCGAATAAACCTTCGACCAATTATACATGTACTACCAAAATATCTTGCAGTGCAACCAAAATTGTTTTTGTTAATAATGATAAATTGTGACAATATTTTTTTTAGTGAAAATATGATTAAAATCAAAGTAGATCTTGAAAATCTAGTTGTGCTACAATATTGACTTGAAATGGTCAGATTGATAAGTTTAATTGTGAGTGTTATGTATGATTTTTCTTCAAACAATTTACTAAATTGGATGTTTTATGGCTGAGGATGACCTTCTTTGCTCTTCAGCTTGGTTGGTTTCTTTTAGTTGTGTAGTTTTGGGGATGTCTACCATAAAAGTGCATGAGTGGTGTTTGGTTTGTTACGGGCGGTTGGCTCTTTGCTTGCGCAACAACTTCCACTTGGTATGCTTTTTGAGTTTTGTTTCCAGTGCCTTTCTGCTCCATTATTTGAGCCAACAACAAGCGTCGATTTATTGATGACTTGATTGTCGTTAAGAGCCTAAATTGAATTATGTAACACCTCGTATTTCAGTTACATGTTATTTGGACGTCATGTGAGTTACAAGGTATGTAATCGTATCTTTTGACCCCAAATAAAGTCTTAGATAATGTTTTAGAACCTTACCATTGGAAAGTAGACTTTATTATGTTGTCAACGATATTTGATTCATAAAAAAAGGAGTTACGGCCTGAAAGTTTAACGACCCATCATAATCCATCTGGACGAATACATTACATTTGGTTACATCGCGAGGTATTTGACCTTTATATGATACATTTTACAAACATTGCATTCGTTTTTAAAAGACAAAATTTCATCACATCGAAAGTTGACGGCATGCATACCATTTCATAATATATCCAACTATAAATGACTTAATAATATTCTTGATGAACTCAACGACTCGAATGCAACGTCTTTTGAAATATGCCATGAATGACTCCAAGTAATATCTCTAAAATGAGCATATGCACAGCGGAAGATTTTTTTCATACCTGAGAATAAACATGCTTAAAAGTGTCAACCAAAAGGTTGGTGAGTTCATAAGTTTATCGTAAACAATAAAATGCATCATTTTGATAGACCACAAGATTCAAATACAGTACACCTATCTCGTGTACGAAACCATTTTTCATAATACTTAGCAGAGTAGGTTCGTATCCTTTTCTCCCCCGTAGGTTGCCTCGTGATTTTTAAATAACCGTACACATATCTCGTGTACAAAATATAATACACATAGCATGTGTATAAAAATCATTCTCTCGATACATAACATTCATTTCGATTTCATTGCTCAACATGGTAACCTACCTTAACATATAATGCGCATCAATAATATCCCCAAAACAGAACATCTCGTATGTATAATATATAAACTTCGAAGTACTAAACACCACGCCCACTAGCTCTTCCGTCTAGTGAACATTCTGGGTGGGGGTGTTAAACCCGGTAGCTACCTTTAGGATTCGCGTGAATTAGGACCATACCCGATTCTAATTCTTAGGTTACCAAGCAATAATAATCAGGGGAAAATATATTCATCAATTGGTGGCAATTATCATGTCCACATAATTCAATAATAATCAACAGAACTTCTGTCTGTATAATAATTCATTCGAGGAATATTTTGCTTGTGTCTATCTTGTCAAACATTTATAAAAGCATCTCAATCCAAAAATATAGATTTCAAAGGCTTTTAATAAAGCAGTTGTAAAACAGTTATAAAATAGCGCATGTATTCTCAGTCCCAAAAATGTAAAGAGTAAAAAAGAATCAAATGAACTTACGATACGATATTTTGTAGTAAAAATATGCATACGACGATACTGAACAATGCAGGGTTGGCCTCGGATTCACGAACCTATATCAATTATATATATTAACTCATATAATCAAATAATTCTATCTATATAATATTTAGATATTACTGTTGTAATTATATATAAAATTTATACTAAATCTTAACTAAAGTATATATATTTTATTTATATTTTATATCTTAAATTATATGTTATCTATATTTATCTTGTATACTTTAAATAAATAATTTATAAAAATATTAATATAATTTTATTAAGTATATTTTTATATGACTAACTTTTATTGTAATAATAATAATAATATAGTGGTAATAATAATAATAATGATACTAGTAGTAAAAATGATAATAATAATAATAATAATAATAATAATGTTAAAAATAATAATATTAATGTTTAAAATAATAATAATAATAATAATAATAATAATAATAATAATAATAATAATAATAATAATAATAATAATAATAATAATAATAATAATAATAATAATAATAATAATAGTAACATTAGTAATAATAATAATGATAATAATAATAAATAGAAATAAAGTTACTACCTCAATGAAATAGCTTTTAAAAAAAATAAACGCCACAGCCCGGGCTCGAACTCGTGACCTCTCGTTCCACGCAAAGACTCCTAACCATTACTCCGTCTCTCTTTTTCTGTTATATAACCATTCTTAATTTTATTTAGCTCATTCTCCATTAGTAATTTAGTTAGTTCAAGTGGCAAGCCCATTAAAACGTAAGTGGCCCAACAACAATCCGATCCAACAGCAAATTAATCAGCCCAACTTGTATTATACCACCAAAGGTTTACGGTTCACAGAATAATTACCAAGTAGAAGAAGATTTCGACCAGTTCACGTGGGTTTGGTTTTGGTGGCCATAGATCAACCATATAACAACATCAACAGCAAGAATCGATAGGTGTAGCATTAACCTCAGTTATGAATAAAAGGTATCTTTGTCGATAAATGGGTTTGAACGATGGTTGGTGAGGATAATGGTGATCGAAGTTGGTGGTGTCTTGGGTTTAATCATCATCGTAATGAATCACCATCATCAACGTCACGACATCATCATCTTCATCATCGGTGTCTATCATAACCATCATCATCATGTTCATCATATCATCTTTATCATCGTGCTTCGTTAACAGTATTAGTGCAAGGGTTGTTTGGTTTGGTTATTGAAACAGAAACTTATTGCAACAAATTACAAGTGGGTTTCATTGAAAAAAAAATTATATAAGTAGCTGTAACACAAACAGGAGCACGACATCAGTTGTAATTCGATGGTTGAGGTGTTGGTATTCAACAGAAAACAGTAGCACGAGTATCACGACAAAAAAGAAGAATCAACAAAAAAAATGTGTAGCAGCATTCACGAAATTTACAGAAGAGAGAGAAGAGAGATAGGTGACTATGGTGGTTTTAATTATTTTCTGGTGGTGGAGATGAAGTGCTTGTAGCGGCGACTGTGTTGATGGTCGAGCGGTGATGGTTCTAATGATGGTCGAGGTGGTGAGGTTCCTCGGTGGTGATTGTGGGTGACGTTTTATGGTGACGATGAAGTGGTGAAGGTGGTTACGGTGGCGGATGGGTCAAAGGTTGATGTAGCCGGTGATTGGTGTTTGGCGATCGACATGATGGCGGCCGGTTGTGGTGTTTGGAGAAGAAGAAGATGGGTGATGTGTCTCCTTAATCTCCATCTTTCTATATATATATATATATATATATATATATATATATATATATATATATATATATATATATATATATATATATATATATATATGGAGTTATATATAAAAATTTTAATTTTAATATTAATAATAATTAATAGATATCAAGTGATTGGAAGGAGTACAGGAAGTCATAAAGCCAACAGTTACCAGCCGGGTTAATTTGTAATATTGTGCCGACACCTTTTCACGGATAGTGTATCGTACTCCGTTGCTAATTGGTGGGGGGATAAAAGTCCACAGAAAAATTCCAAATTTTTACATTAACTATATTTATTTATTCTAGTCATTATGGTATAAGATTCTGTCATTAACTATTAAATAAAATTTACATTAATTATTCACTCCCAACCCCAAGTAAAATATAAAAAGAATGTTAAAACTTAACAAATAGCTTCTTAATACCTTTTTAATAAGTCTATAATTATATAACCCATTTTCAGATCACCGTTTATTTTAAAATCACATAAATTCCTTTTTAATTCGTTTAATATCGATCGAATGACAATTGAGCGTTACTCTCGATTACAAAATAAATTCGAAATCATATATATATATTTAATATACTTCAATTATATATTTAGATATATTTTAAATAATAATTATTATAATATCATATTTTATTTTATTCATTTTAATAACAACAACATATAATACTTCAATTTATATTTCGAATTGTTATTTATATATATATACACAAATATCTATTTACACTTGATTGTTCGTGAATCGTCGGGAACGGTCGATGGTCAATTGAACAGTTCAAAATTTTTGAGACTCAACATTATAGACTTTAATTATCGTATCGAAGATATTAACTCGTATAGAGAGTTTGGTTTAAAATTAGTCAAAATTTTCCGGGTCGTCACAGTACATACCCGTTAAAGAAATTTCGTCCCGAAATTTGATCAGAATGATCATGGCTGACAACAAATATATTCTCATGACTCATACAAGCTAGAAATTAGAGTTTTTATCATCAGTGAGTAATATGGATAAAACAATTCATTTATGTGAAGCGTACGAGTGAAGTTATCACAAAAGAGTGAGATGAGTAAATGCAGGTTCGTCTTAATCGGTGACGTAGTCACAGTTGATTTCCGGAATTCAAGGAATTTGAAGGAAATCTATTAATAAGATTTGGTCCTTCGGTAATTAAGGAAATTTAGGATCTTCTTTGGTTAAATGCAATGATCTGTCTCAATTGCTCTGTCTGATATTTCCACTATAAATCCACCCTCTTCGTTTCCTTTATATTTTGGAGTTGTATCCTTTTGTTTTCTCTTCCCGACTTTAAGTCAAGGGAATAATGGTCCAGAATTCGTAGGTATGAAGTTTCGGATGAACATGACTAACGTTCTAAGAGAGAAAGCACGATCTTGATTGGTTAAATTACTAGAATTCCGGAGAAAAGATAGAACTATCAAGAAATTATGTTCTTGATATGTTTATATATTAGATAGAATGTTAGTGTCGTGTAACATGGCACCTGATGATGTTATGGTCTGTGAACCATCAAGTTCCATTAGAAACTCAGCATAACTTACTGTAATATAATCACGTTGATCAAGTGTCATTATATTATACTAACTCATGCTTCAGTTCCCAACACTTACTTCAAAGCATTCATAATTTAAACTCGAAGGTTTACAGAATATAGAAACTAAACAGTTTCCTTTATGATGTAATACAGATATCGTGAAGAGATAAATAATATCGGACAAGAATATTTATGAAGATATCTTCAGAAATATTGAGGATATTTTCAATGAAAGATACGATAATATCTTAGAATTTTAGATTCAAAGTGTGATGACATTCACAATGATTTAGAGCGATTAAGGAGTAAGGTATTCGCTAAAGATTTCATCAGAAACAGAATCATCATGATTCTTTAAATACAGGGTTTGATCCTTGTATTTTTCCTTGGTCTCCTTCATGGTTTGCTCGATTTGTTTTTTTTTTATCAAAACTTTTGAGCTTTGTCAGTATGTCGATCTTTATTATCAAACTTTTGACTGTTTAAACAGTCTTTAGTTTGTGCTGCTTCATCAGCTTTTTCAGAACTCAGAGATTTGATTCGTAAGCTAGAGTGCTTTTCAGGAATTCAGAGATTCCGAATTGAAATTCATCAGTCCAGAAGATATATGTTATATATAGATATATAACTGTTGACGTAGGAACGCTGCGAAATTTGAGAATTAATGATTAATGCTTCCCAGTATTTGATATGGCAACTATCGTTACAAGATGCCGATGAGTTCATGATAAGACTTCAATAGATAAATATAGTGATTTGTCGGAGAGATTTAAGCCAAAGGGCAACGAGGTTGTTGGTACGTCTGCTGGTAATATGGTGGAATATAAAAGGTTCTCTGGTAACGATGGCGAAAGGCAAACTTATATATCAAGGTTATAATAAGGCTAATCCGAAATGAACAATCGAAGTTGATTTACTGGAGCTGTGACAAAATTGGCTAATTTGGAAAAGGATTGCAAAGTTATTTTTGATAATAACAACGCCAAAGGAGCTAGCACAGATACGTGTTAAACGTTTACTCGAGTTCCGAGTGTTTTCAGGTGCATAACTATATGCATAAATCTTTCCTTCCGTAGATGAAGTGCGGTTGGTTCATCCGCTCGATTGAGGTGTTTTCAAGAATCATGAAAGGTTTGAATCGCAGATTGTAATCGTCAAGATACAAATGAGGTTTAAGATGAAATCAAGTGGCAAACTTGAAGAATTGTTTAGTTTCATATGTTATAATCAATATTTTAATTTATTTTAATTGTCCAATGTTGGCAGTCCACAGTTAGCAGTCTACAATTAGTAATCCAATAATTAATATATAGTTTAATATATAATATTCGAATTAATTAATACGTATTCGTGACCCATTGTATACATGTCTCAGACTCGATCACAACTCAAAGTATATATATTATTGTAAAATCAACCTCAACCCTGTATAGCTAACTCGAACATTACTGCATATAGAGTGTCTATGGTTATTCCAAATAATATATATAGATGCGTCGATATGATATGTCAAAACTTTGTATACGTGTCCCGATATTTAAAGTGCGTAAAATAAATAACATAAATTAAATGACAATAAATAAAATTGCGAGAATTTAAATTGCGATAATTAAATTGCGATAAATAAATGTAATAAGGAATTAACAGTTAGCTAGGAACAGTTAGCTAGGATTTTGTTAGCGTGGATTCTTAACATAATTTCTCATAATTAATTTGTTTGTTTCTAACAAATTTTATTTTGTCCAATGTTTTCTTCATTATGCCACTTGTTGGATTCTGATAAGTCAAAATCCAAATATGAAATTGAATGAAAATAGTTATTCTGTGGTGAACGAATACGTATATCGATGGATGTAAGTAGGATAGTAAATGACTGTTGAATCAGATACGAAGAATGTACAGTGTAACTTATTAATGTGAAATCTAAATATTCCTCGGGTATTACCTACCCGTTAAAATATTTTCACCATTAACAGTTTGTACGAAAGAATTTTTAATTACAACCTTTATGAAAACATATATACATATATATTTTCTTCAGGTGTAATCATGGATTTAATGAGTTAATATGATATTAATCTCATTTGCTTTATCATTAGAACTAGAATACATAATCTCTAAAACATTATAGATTACATAATCGCCATGAAGAATGAAGATAATTGATGTAGAACGATACGTAGAACGATGATTATACTTGAGGTACAGAATGAGATGTTGAGTCATGTATTGTTGATGGTACTGGTGCTATTACTGATGGTACTGTTGGTGCCGATGATGTTGTTGAAGCTGGTAAATTTTGCACCATATTCTCCAAGTTGATTACTCGAGCGCGTAGTTTGTTGACTTCTTCTATTATACCAGTATGGTTGTCGATTTAGACGATCGGATAAATATGGTTTAGAATTATGGATAGAATATAATCGTGATGGGATACTCTGAAAATGAGAGAGAAAATGGTATTATGAACAGGTTCGCCGGTAAGTGCTTTAGGTTCATCGCCAAGAGGGGAATGTGGTGGATGGAAGGGATCACCTTCTTCTTGTCTCCAATGATTTAATAGACTACGAATCCATCAGATGAATTGGGGATGGCTGATTGGTTGATTCATTCTTGTGACGCTGCTTTCGGAGCTCGAGAGAAACTCCATATCAGAATCCGAGGGACTTGAACTAGTGACGAGTTCCATTTCGTACGATTGAATAAGGATTTTTCGATATGAAATGATTTTCAGATATCGGATGATATTCTAATTACATAGAATACCTATACATAGCACAGAAGATCCCGTAACTTACGGAGGGAATTAGGGAGACGTGTCAGATAAAGTCTACAGTAACAGATACGCTAAGATATGGATTAGCAGATACACTAGGATATGAATTTGTCTATATACTATTCATGCAATCAATGCAGTAAAATGTTTCTAGATTAAGAATGATAAGCAAGTGATTCCCTAAGAATGATAAGCAGGTAATTTTCGACATGGAATGATAAGCAAAACTTTTGACATGCAGACACGGTTGAAGTCCAGACTCACTAATGCATCTAATCAACTATCAGTTAGACACACTAATGCAAGACCTGGTTCGCTAAGACCACCACTCTGATACCAATTTTAACGACCAGTCCTAATCCATCTGGACGAATACATTACATTTGGTTACATCGCGAGGTATTTGACCTCTATATGATACATTTTACAAACATTGCATTCGTTTTTAAAAGACAAACTTTCATCACATCGAAAGTTGACGGCATGCATACCATTTCATAATATATCCAACTATAAATGACTTAATAATATTCTTGATGAACTCAACGACTCGAATGCAACGTCTTTTGAAATATGCCACGAATGATTCCAAGTAATATCTCTAAAATGAGCAAATGCACAGCGGAAGATTTATTTCATACCTGAGAATAAACATGCTTAAAAGTGTCAACCAAAAGGTTGGTGAGTTCATAAGTTTATCGTAAACAATAAAATGCATCATTTTGATAGACCACAAGATTCAAATACAGTACACCTATCTCGTGTACGAAACCATTTTTCATAATGCTTAGCAGAGTAGGTTCGTATCCTTTTCTCCCCCGTAGGTTGCCTCGCGATTTTTAAATAACCGTACACATATCTCGTGTACAAAATATAATACACATAACCTGTGTATAAAAATCATTCTCTCGATACATAACATTCATTTCGATTTCATTGCTCAACATGGTAACCAACATTAACATATAATGCGCATTAATAATATCCCCAAAACAGAACATCTCGTCTGTATAATATATCAACTTCGAAGTACTAAACACCATGCCCATTAGCTCTTCCGTCTAGTGAACATTCTGGGTGGGGGTGTTAAACCCGGTAGCTACCTTTAGGATTCGCGTGAATTAGGGCCAAACTCGATTCTAATTCTTAGGTTACCAAGCAATAATAATCAGGGGAAAATATATTCATCAATTGTTGGCAATTATCATGTCCACATAATTCAATAATAATCAACAGAACTTCTGTCTGTATAATAATTCATTTGAGGAATGTTTTGCTTGTGTCTATCTTGTCAAACATTTATAAAAGCATCTCAGTCTAAAAATATAGATTTCAAAGGCATTTAATAAAGCAGTTATAAAATAGCGCATGTATTCTCAGTCCCAAAAATGTAAAGAGTAAAAGGGAATCAAATGAACTCACGATACGATATTTTGTAGTAAAAATATGCATAGGACGATACTGAACAATGCAGGGTTGGACTCGGATTCACGAACCTATATCAATTATATATATTAACTCATATAATCGAATAATTCTATCTATATAATATTTAGATATTAGTGTTGTAATTATATATAAAATTTATACTAAATCTTAATTAAAGTATATATATTTTATTTACATTTTATATCTTAAATTATATGTTATCTATATTTATCTTGTATACTTTAAATAAATAATTTATAAAAATATTAATATAGTTTTATTAAATTTAAATATATTTTTATATGACTAACTTTTATTGTAATAGTAATAATAATATAGTGGTAATAATAATAATAATGATACTAGTAGTAAAAATGATAATAATAATAATAATAATGTTAAAAATAATAATATTAATGTTTATAATAATAATAATAATAGTAATATTAGTAATAATAATTATAATGATAATAATAATAAATAGAAATAAAGTTACTACCTCAATGAAATAGCTTTTAAAAAAAATAAACGCCACGGCCCGGGCTCGAACTCGTGACCTCTCGTTCCACGCAAAGACTCCTAACCATTACTCCGTCTCTCTTTTTCTGTTTTATAACCATTCTTAATTTTATTTAGCTCATTCTCCATTAGTAATTTAGTTAGTTCAAGTGGCAAGCCCATTAAAACGTAAGTAGCCCAACAACAATCCGATCCAACAACAAATTAATTGGCCCAACTTGTATTATACCACCAAAGGTTTACGGTTCACAGAATAATTACCAAGTAGAAGAAGATTTCGACCAGTTCACGTTGGTTTGGTTTTGGTGGCCCTAGATCAACCAGATAACAACATCAACAACAAGAATCGATAGGTATAGCATTAAACTCAGTTATGAATAGCAGGTATCTTTGTCAATAAATGGGTTTGAACGATGGTTTGGTGAGGATAATGGTGATCGGAGTTGGTGGCTTCTTGGGTTTAATCATCATCGTAATGAATCACCATCATCAACTTCACGACATCATCATCTTCATCATCGGTGTCTATCATAACCATCATCATCATGTTCATCATATCATCTTCATCATCGCGCTTCGTTAACAGCATTAGTGCAATGGTTGTTTGGTTTGGTTATTGAAACAGAAACTTATTGCAACAAATTACAAGTGGGTTTCATTGAAAAAAAATTATATAAGTAGCTGTAACACAAACAGGAGCACGACATCAGTTGTAATTCGATGGTTGAGGTGTTGGTATTCAACAGAAAACAGTAGCACGCGTATCACGACAAGAAAGAATAAACAAAAAAAAAATGTGTAGCAGCATTCAGGAAATTTACAGAAGAGAGAGAAGAGAGATAGGTGACTATGGTGGTTTTAAGTATTTTTTGGTGGTAGAGATGAAGTGCTTGTAGTGGTGACTGTGTTGTTGGCCGAGCGGTGATGGTTCTAACGATGGTCGAGGTGGTGAGGTTCCTCGGTGGTGATTGTGGGTGACGGTTTATGGTGATGATGAAGTGGTGAAGGTGGTTACGGTTGCGGATGGGTCAAAGGTTGATGTAGCAAGTGATTGGTGTTTGGCGATCGACATGATGGCGGCCGGTTGTGGTGTTTGGAGAAGAAGAAGATGGGTGATGTGTCTCCTTAATCTCCATCTTTATATATATATATATATATATATATATATATATATATATATATATATATATATATATATATATATATATGGAGTTATATATAAAAATTTTAATTTTAATATTAATAATAAATATAATAATAATTAATAGATATCAAGTGATTGGAAGGAGTACAGGAAGTCATAAAGCCGACAGTTAGCAGCCGGGTTAATTTGTAATATTGTGCCGACACCTTTTCACGGATAGTGTATCGTACTCCGTTGCTAATTGGTGGGGGGATAAAAGTCCACAGAAAAATTCCAAATTTTTACATTAACTATATTTATTTATTCTAGTCATTATGGTATAAAATTCTGTCATTAACCATTAAATAAAATTTACATTAATTATTCACTCCCAACCCCAAGTAAAATATAAAAAAAATGCTAAAACTTAACAAATAGCTTCTTAATACCTTTTTAATAAGTCTATAATTATATAACCCATTTTCAGATCACCGTTTATTTTAAAATCACATAAATTCCTTTTTAATTCGTTTAATATCGATCGAATGACAATTGAGCGTTACTCTCGATTACAAAATAAATTTGAAATCATATATATATATATATATATATATATATATATATATATATATATATATATATATATATATATATATATATATATATATATATATATATATATATATATATATATATATATATATACGTTTGCTTAGTAAGGTTGCTTCTTTTTATATCTCCTCAAATAAAGGCGAAAGGTTGCTTGCTTTACTTTGAGAAAGAAGTAGAAATAAGGTATTATATAAAAAAGTAAAGGCGCTATTTTAAGGGTTTTCCATTTTATTTACCAGCCTTTTTGGATTTCCGGGGTCGAATCTATCGCTGTGGTGTATTACATTTTCATGAAAGGGATCTTTCCCGAAGCCTGGTAGAATTTGCTGTGAATGAGCCGTCTGATATAGAACAATCAAGTATATGTAAAGATATAGCACTAGCTTCTACAAGCTTCCATTTTCGTACCCTCAAGTCTGTAAATGCCGTATCCTATTTATCTTCTTCAATAGAAACCGAACTCGAAAAGTACAATGTTTTCCCCTCTAAAATGAAACATACTTCAATGGATGAGGAAAAAGCAAGTGTTTATGTACAGTTATCAACTCTTGCTAAACATCCTTTTCAGTTTTTATCTGGTTATCTAGATATCGAATGATCAATTCACCATTGAGAGCATTAAGCCCAAAAGGACGAATATTGTGGTGTTCTAACAGCAGCAGTCAAACGGGGGCGTGAATGCGAGATGCCAGTGGAAAAGAAAAGGATAGAAGCTGGAGACTGGCCTATATTCCTACTAATGTGATTCCCATTACTTCAAATATGTTCTACACTACGATATATTGCTCTCTCTCTCTCTATATATATATATATATATATATATATATATATATATATATATATATATATATATATATATATATATATATATATATATATATTTAATATACTTCAATTATATATTTAGGTATATTTTAAATAATAATTATTATAATATCATATTTTATTTTATTCATTTTAATAACAACAACATATAATACTTCAATTTATATTTCGAATTATTATATATATATATATATATATATATACACACACACACACACAAATATCTATTTACACTTGATTGTTCGTGAATCGTCGGGAACGGTCGATGGTCAATTGAACAGTTCAAAATTTTTGAGACTCAACATTATAGACTTTACTTATCGTATCGAAGATATTAAATCGTATCGAGAGTTTGGTTTAAAATTAGTCAAAATTTTTCGGGACGTCACAGTACCTACCCGTTCTAGAGAGAGGAAGCTCCAAATGGTGAAGAAGATGATGATTCTTACCCAAATTGGAGTGGATCTTGATGCATCTTGATATTTCTAGATACTAGGACTCGTTTTGGTGCTAAGGTAAACCCTATATCCAAATTTTAGTGTTTGATTCTTGATTTTAATTAGGGTTTGAGTTAGTGTTGGGTTATAAACCCCATTTCTTATGAAATTGAGAGTTTGTTGTATGTATTGTGTAAGTAAACCCGATTATTGTGGGTTTAGGGTTAGATGACGAATTTGGAAGTATTTATCATGGTTTAGGTGTTAAATCACTAGGTTGTAAGTGTGTTAGTGATTTTGATATTCTTAAGAACATGTTTGTTGGTCAAAATGGGTGTTGACCTTGATTTGATGTCAAACTAGGATTTAAGGCTAGTGTTGGTGTAATAAGTACTCAAGTACTTAATTTTTGTTGTTAATTGGTGGTTTAAGGCCTAATCATTAGCCATTGGTGATTTTGGGTGGAATTTGATTTAAGTCAAATATGGCCAAGCGCAATATGAGTCAATATTGCACGTGTTGTAGTTTTGGTGTGACACATTGAAATGATCACTACCTAAGTAGTAATCTAGTGTCGGGACCTAGGTTGGTCTATTTGGTGTAAAGTATAATTTGGGTTAAATTGTACTTTGTAGAGTGGGTTTGAATTACCACCCGAAGTGGTAATTGGTTTGTGTCCATTAGGTGTTAAATGAGCGGGTTTTGGCGAGCAAGGTGTGCTCCCTTAGCTAAGGGAGATGGTTGTGTCGGATTCTCTTTTGAAGAATGTATATATATATATGTATATTGTGCCTATATGTGATATAGGTGGTTGCCTGCTCGGATATGAGGATGGAGATCATGTTATACATGACTTGTGCAAGCATTGCAAAGTACTTGAATAATTATATGTATGTGTATATAGTTTATTTGCTTGCGGGTGATGTGTGTGTTGACATACATCTTTTACCTTCAAAATTTATCCAAGATTCAAACACTACAAATAAGCCACAACTAACGAACACTTAGAACCCGATTATTATAGCACTTGTTATGTAAGTATTCGTTTCAAGTTCGTCCCAAGAGAGCGGTATAAGTTGAATACTTGAAACTATTAATTGTCCTAGGTTTGTTTGATTGGGGGGTTTTGATTGATTTTAACTAACAACTAAAACGTGCATAATTAAACAAACTTAAATTTAACAATTAAAACTAGTAGCAAGTAACAAATAACGAGATATTAAGAACTTAAATCAATTAACTAAGTAGTGTTCACTTACTTAATCCTCTCTATGCTTGGATTGCCCCATTTTACCCAAATTGCTATCGCACTAGTTGTTGAACTATTAAATGTTTAGCATCACTACTAAATCTTAATCAAATAACACTTTGCAAATTCACATAAGCATTGCATTCTTGGATTAAGTTAAGCATGATTGGTTATTAAGATTATGCTTGGGTTGAAATAACTTAGATCCCTTGAACTATCGAAATCACTTAAGATAATCGAACATCATTATGTTGACTAAAGGCCAATTAAAAACCAACCAAGATCAAGAACACAATCACTTGAATTTCTTAAGCTAGTTGTCTAGATCACTCAAGGTGTTAAAGCACAAATTGATTCACTTCTCAAATCACTAAGAGAGCTACTCAACCTATGTAATCAAAGTAAAGCCTAAAACAAATGCATAGTGATGGATCTTTAGCTAACACAATAACACTTGATCATGTAATTCATTTAAACAACATTATTCAATTGATTTATGGGCAAATTTTTGCATTGGAGATTCATAGGAAAGCAAACACCATGGATTTAGCCAAGCATGGCTAAGATTACACTATTAATAAGCATTGAAACACAAATAAACATCATCTTAAAGTTATTACAAGCAATTGATTCAAAAGAGATAAATAAAGGCTGAGATTACAACCCAAATTCAAAGAGATGAAGATCTATAGCTAAAACTACGATGAATCTAGAGCTAGCTTCCTTCAATCCACCTTCAAACACCAATGGATGATGAAATTAGGGTTTTGTATGTGAAAATCGGACTTAGAATTGCAGCTCTAACTCAGCTCTCCCAAAATAACCTAATCTCTTTCCTTTTATAGTGCTGAAAATTCTCGACTGAATCAGCGACATGAGCGCCACTTTTGGCTCAGGAGCGGCGCTTTTGGCATACTTCAGGAGCGGCGCTTTTGTGGATAGGAGCGCCACTTTTGCTGACTAGGAGCGGCGCTTTTGGCAACTGAAATGACGCTTTTGGCTACTGATGGGAAATGGTGCAAAAACGTGTACAAGAGCGTCACTTTTCATTGAGGTGCGGCGCTTTTGCTCTTTAGAAATTGCCTCATTTATATATATTTTTACTAGCAATATTGGTTCGTTTTTGTTGGTTTTTGGTTTAAAGATTGTGTAATCATGAAGATAATTGTTATAGTTCGAGCTTTTAGATTCCTTCGAGATTATTTGAAGAGTTAGTATGTTTTGAGGTGATTTCGGGGGTATTTTCATGTAAAAATCGAAAGTCAAAACAAAGCATTCAAGTCTAGAAGATGAAACGGAAAATACTGGTAAAAAAAGAGCATCTCGCGGCCACAATCCTCCTTATTGCGATCGCGATTTTGTGGTGGTGTTCGTGATTTATTTTTCGCGCTCGCAATTTGGTGACAGAAGTTTAGGTTTGGGGATATGCAAAAATCGCGGTCGCGAGAGGACCTAATGCGGTCGCGAGGAGACCTATTGCGTTCTCGATTCTATCTAATGCGGTCGTGAGAAACTAGGTCGGCAACAGCATTTATTTTGTCTCCTATAAATAGGATTTTATCCCATAAATTTTGGGCAATTTTTAGTTTACGAATTTTATACCTAGGGTTATGAATTTTACAGCTCTCTAAGGCTATTTTATGAGCTTTTGTCATTGGGGTTTCAACTTTTATCAGAGATTAATCATTGGTACTCTTTTATCTTTAATTTTAATTAGTATTATGATGAATTCTTGTTTATCCTATTGTTCAATTGCTTTTATCATTACCATGAGTAGCTAAATTCCTAGTATTTGCTTTGATGATTGAACCTAGGTGAAGGATTGCTTGATCTTTTGTATGTATTAATAATTGCTCTTAATTGTGATTCTTAATTACTCTCATTAATTGATCCCATTGATTACTAGTTTGTTGGTTGATGTAACGAGAGTTACTAGATCAATTAATCTATCTAGGTTATTGAGAAATAAATAGATAAGTTGAATTACATACGGGAGGCCGGTGTAATTAGATTAGTAATTATTCCCATCAATTGAGTAGGTAATTGTGAAGCCTGAATAGAGACGCCAATTTACCCTTTAACTGAATCATAATCTTGAGTAGTTAAAATTGATTGATTGTGTTCTTCAGAAGCGTCTGGGAGACCAACGTGAAAAACTGACACTTTTATGATAGAATTGGTATCTAAGTGAGGGACACCAGCTTATCTTACTAATTGATTAATGAACTTAGTTAACGAGAGTTATACTTAGGGATTTAATTATATTGTTCTTAATAAAAGCAATCCGAAACCTAGGGAATTGAATCTAAGTGAATACCCCTTTATCTATTTGAATTCGTATTTTCTTTCTTTGTTTTAATTAGTTTTAAATCAAAACCCCATTTTACAACTAAAATCTATAGAATATTTAATAGTTTTCAAATCCTAAACTTTGCTCCACGTGGACAAATTCGTAAGTATACTATAATAAGATTAGGTGTGTCTAAAGCATATTGTCTTAGGATTTTACAAGCTTTTGGTTATTTGATCCTTTCGTGGGAACTTGTTTTCGCGAAAGTTACTTTTATGTTATTTTATTTTTAGTTTTATGCTTTAGTTTTGTGGTGGTGTGATCGCAGGTTAGGTACTAATAACTCTGAAACCGTCTAGAGTTTACCATACACGCAGTAAAGCTAAAGTTGAGCAAGAAATCGCCGACGGTTTCTTAGAATTACCTTGTTATATTCAGGACTTTAAATTTATTAAGAAAGAAGAGGTTAAAATGGGTGAACCAGCGAGAGGTCAATCCATGGAAGCGATGATGAAAGCCACGAGGGCTGGTAATGAACATGCCATTATCCAACCGGTAGTTGACAAAGATTTTGAAGTTAAGGGGCAGATTTTAAATATGATCACTCATCAGTGCCAGTTCAGGGGTACACCGAAAGAGGATGCATTCGAGCATCTTCGTTCTTTCAAGAGCATATGTAATTTGTTAAAGATTGCCTAAGTTGCGGATACTGTTATCTATCTTAGGGTCTTTCCTTGGTCTTTGAAAGATGATGCAAAGGACTGGTTAGAATCATTGCCCGAAGGTGAAATTGACAGTTGCCCTACGATGGAGAATAAATTTTTCCAGTGTTTCTTTCCCGCTTCAAAAGTCGCGAAATTACAGAGTGACATTAATCACTTTGTTCAAAAGTCAAACGAGACACCTATGATGCATGGACACGGTTTGGTAAAATGCTTCGTAATTGTCCTCAACACTGGTTGAACAATTTTAACAAAGTCCAAAATTTCTATAAGGGTGTTAATGTGCTGATGAGGAAAGAAATAGATATTGCTGCGGGTGGTTCCTTAATGAAAAAGACTCTGGATGAAGCTTATAACATTATCTCTGAAACCGCTACACACTCATATGATTGGCACCAAGAGATGGATGTTTCGCTATCTTCTCATGTCGCTAGTACCGAAACTAGTAATGAACTCGCATCGGTTAAAGCACAACTTGCAACCGTTAAAAGACCAATGGAATCGATGACTAAGGAGATGCATGCTATAAGGGTTAGTTGTGAATTATGTCAAGGGCCATATCTTACAAAGGATTGTAATCAGGCAACTATGGAAGAATAGGTGAACTACTTGGGTAATCAATACAATAATCAGTACTAAGTAGGTAGTTCGGGGTATCAACGGAACGGACCATCGGGGTTCGTTAACCGAAATCAAATTCAGTCATATGTGGATAAGGGTCCTTCACTAGAGGAGTTATTACGGGGTTTTATTATAAATACAGATGAAAGCATCACGACGTTGAGGCAAGATAGTGATTCGACAAAGCAGCAAGTGCGAAGTCAGCAGGCCTCGATTCAGAATTTAGAATGGGATTTCAGGCGTATAGCTCAATCGCTAACGGAGAGACCACTGGGTGCTCTCCCTTCGAATATGCAAGCTAATCCGAATGTCAATGGGCACCCTCGAACAATCTTGACTAATACCAACCGTAGTGATATGAAGAACAAAGAGCCTCAAGTTTCTACTTATTCACAGGTGAATGCTATTTCTGATGTTGAGGGTTATGATTCCGATGAGGTTATTCCGACTTACACTCACAATGGTTTAGATGGTTGGATCCGAGTTAGTGATATAACTCCCGCGTATGGTAATTACTTAATGATTTTGATGACGGGGAGTTCTTCTAATTCGGGTAATCAAGAGTCAGAAGTAAAGACTGTTGAGACTACCGAGTCTCCCGAGTTTAGTGTTGATGAGATTAAAGTGGAAGAAGAGGTGAAACCTTCACCTAAATTGAAAGTTTACAAGCTGCCTATTCCATATCCGAGAGCTATTCAATCCGAGCAACCAAAGGACACTGTCTGTAAGTCTATTAATTCAAATGAAAGTATTTATGTGCATGTACCTTTGGTTGATGTTCTTGCAGGTATGCCCAATTATGGGAAATTTTTGAAGGATTTAATGGCGAAGAAGGGTGAGCATGAGCAGAGGAATCTTCCGCGTTTCTTGAAGCGGAATGTGCTGCTATTTTGAAGAAGAGTGATATGCCACCACAGTTAGGTGATCCCGGACGATTGATAGTGCCCTGTAGGATTGATGACTCTGAAATTTTTTAGTGTTTACCTGATTCAAGTGCGAGTATCAATCTTATGCCGTTATCTGTTTTATTCACGTTTGGATTTGAATGAACTTAAGTCAACTAATACAGGAGTTAGATTAATCAACCAGTCGGTTAGTAAACCCCTAGGGATTGCTTAAAATTTGGTGGTTAAAATAGGTGAATTAGAGTTCCCAGCTGACTTTGTAGTTGTTAATATGCCGGAGGATAAGGTTGTACCTATTGTTTTAGGTTGACCATTTTTAGCAACTTCAGGTGCATTGATTGACTGGAGAACTTGTAAATTGATTTTGAGGGATGGAGGTAAAACTTTGAGTTTTCAAACAAAGTTTATTGTTAAACGACCACCCGCACCCATTGATTCTATGAATGTGTTGACTAGTGAAACTGATAATGTTAAAACTGAGACTAGTAAAAAGCCTAAGTGTGGGGGTGGAGTAGTTAAAGAGAAAACCGTAGTTAAACCACCTGATGATAGTGTTTTTGATAGGTCTATGAGAAGGTTATTCGGCGGGATAAGAAAGTGATGAATGAGAAAGATGAGCAGTTAAGACTCCGGTTAGTTCCAAATTTATCTGAAAAAGAGAAAGAAAAGTTAAGAGAGTTGACTAGGGAGTCAAGGGCTGTGGATGATTGGTTGATAAGCATGATAGGTAATGGTATTGAAAGTAGTGGTTCCCATGGTTTGAAGAAGGAGGGAACCCACCATCCGGGCATCAGTTGAGGAAAAGTTGGTGTAACACCCCGTTTTCCTCATACATGGTTTAAAGGTATGCATTTTACCTTGTAAACATTTAATATAAACCGCGAACGATTGTATATAGTTTAAATGTTAGAAAATGGGTGATCAGGCCTTTTATCACGTTTTAAGGGGTTATGTCGCGTCTGGGTATGTCGCGATACACGACAGGGTTGTTCAAAATGCGATGGTTCAAAAAACTGTCCTCCTGTCCAAGTTATCGCGTTTGATTGGTGGGTGTCGCATCCTGGTGTTGCGAAACGCGACAAAGTCGCTGTATTGACTTTTAAGTCCATTCCAAATGGCATCTTTTAGGGGTGTTTTAGTCTTTTCACTTGTAGACGGTTTGGGGATCTTAAAATCTGATGAAAGCTTATCCTAACCTCATTAAACACTTCTTCATCTACCCACATTCAATTTAGAGAGAGATTGAGTTCTAGTGAGAGAAAGCTCACTTTGAGAAAGAAGGAGACCAAATCTCGCCCGAGCCCAAGTTTTAAAGTTGTTCCCTACGTCTCTAGCTACGTGTTGATAGTGTTGGTAAGTCCTAACTCCGTGTTTTGAGTTTAATTTGATTTATGGCTAGGGTTTTGTTATTTAAGACTTGTAAGACCCGTTTGGGGGTTAAATGGGCGAATTTGGGTTAAGTTGATTTAAGAAAACCCTAAGGTGTTATAATCTAGGGTTTGGTCTTATAATTTGGTGTTTAAAGTGCAATTGAGTTATTAAATCACTCATACATTTATGTGTTAGTGAAAGTTTTGTTAATGGGTTCAAGTTTGACCAAATTATGAGTTTTGATGATAAAATGGGTCAAATGGGTAATTGTTGACCTGGTTGGGCAAGATGAGTATGAAATACCCTAAGTTTGTGTTAGTTGGTGTTGTGGGACCATAATCGCTAGCTTTTAGTGATTTATGATGAGTCTTGGCCTCGAATGGGCGGTTTTAGTGTAAATGGGTCATTTAATGCAATTGGGTCATTAAATACACAAGAGTTAATTGTTGGTGTTTAGTCCAACGAGTTGTATGTTAATTATATACATAATGTAATAGGTACATTACATTGAAGGTTGCAAGCTTGATTTCTAATTCACCGAAGGCGTTAAGGTGAGTGGAATAATTATATATGTATGTATACGATTTATTTGCTTGTGGGGTATGGGTTTAAAGTTCGATGTTGACGATACCGCATATGTATGGATTTAAAGTTCGATGTTGACGAAGCCATACCACTATTGTAGTGACATCCGATGAGGGTTTAAAGTTCGATGTTGATGATACCTCATATGTGGGTTTTAAGTTCGATGTTAACAATACCACATTAATTGGGACGGATGGGATTTAAGTTCGATGTTGATGATACCATTCGTTGGGCTAGCCTTGAAATCGTGGATACTAATGGATGTTGCGAACATCAATGTTGTTGTGTTTAGTGTAGCATATTGTATTGTTTGTGTTATATGCTATTGTTGTACTAGCTTGTGTTATCGAAGATTTAGCGTTATACTTTATGATGGTATGCTAATTATATTGCTAGTACGTATGCGGAAATTGTGTAAGTGATTGCAAGTAAATAGGTTATATATGTATATGTATAATTATTGCATTCACTAAGTGTTTTGCTTACCCCTCTCGTTGTTTACATTTTTAGGTGCGATTATCGAGAAGGGGAAAGGGGTTGCCTGGAATTAGATATTCCCATGTTGGTTGCTAGATGAAGCTTTTGGAAGTCGACCTATTGTTTTGGGTAGCTTAGGCCCAAACCATGCTCGAGTGTTGTTTGGTTTAAAACTATCTTTTAATGATCGAACTTGTAACATTTGATTAAAGGCGCTTGTGCCTCTTATGTAAACGTTAAACTTGTTGTATGTTTAAACGGGTGGTATGAAATGGTTTACATCATGTAACCATTTAAATGGCGCGTTAATGGTTTATTATTTTTAAAAAAAATTCGCCGGGTTAAATACGGGTTGGGTTGTTTCAAGTGGTATCAGAGCATGGTCTAAGGGATTTAGGTGACTTGAGATAGGTGCCTAGACTTAGACTTTATTGTGTATGCGTTTTATGCGGGACTTGTAGGAGACGGGTCGGACCGGGTTTGGTTAGTGCCTATGTTTAGGTGAACTAACTTTGCGTTAATGGTTTGTATTGTGTTTGCAATCATCGAGCGAGATAGACGTTGTACTAGCGAGTTGATGCGACGCGCTCGCGTAACAATGACTAGCTACCATTGTTACGGGTGCAAATCGTGTTAAGCAAGCAATGTACGACGATTATTGAGCAAGATGGGGTGGTATGGTGTACGTATGTCATTCTCATTTGTTCCGTTGTTTAATTTACTTCGTTTTATAGAATGAAGATGAGAAACGGGCATGATACCGAAAATGGAGGCCCGAGCGAGGACTCCGAATTCACGGCCAAAGTTGAGGCCATCTTTAAAAGTCAAAAAGCGGAATTTCTCGCGGATGTTAAAAAGGTCTTCCAAGAATCGGTTGATGGGCAAGTAACCGAATTAATCAATGTGCGAATGAATGCCGCAATCGAAGAGGCATTAGAAGCTAGAAATATTTATCCTCGTGGTGAAGGGGGTGATGGTAACAGTAGACATGGAAGGCGAGACTTCCATTACAAGAATTTTATGGATGCTCAACCTCCTATGTTTAATGGGGTGAGAGATCTGTTGAAGAGCACGTGTTGGATTTCTGACATCGAGGGGGCTTTCCGTACCGACGAATGCCCTCCTGAGAAGGAAACGAGATATGGTTCTAGTATGTTGCGTAAGGAAGCTAAGTTGTGGTGGGATGATAAAATTCAATAATATTGTGAAGAACAATGTATGAGCTTGTCGTGGGAAGAGTTTAAAAGGGAATTCTTCAAAGAATACCGAACTCCTGCCAACCTTAGTAGAATCTGGGACGAGTTGCACAAATTGCGACAAGGTTCGATGGACTTGGTTACTCTCAAGTCTACTTTCTTGGCAAAGACTCGTTTTTGTCCGGAGTATGTTGGCGATGATCAAAAGTTGATTCAAGATTTCTATCGTACCATGAGCGATGAGTTGAAGGGTAAGATTAGTCGGGGAATGGCTAAGTCTTTTGAAGAGTTATTTGAGTTGGCCCGGGGTTTCGAACCGGAGGTTCCAAATAGAATCGATTTCTCTTTCTCTAAGAGAAAATTCGAAGGTTCGAGTCATTCGAACTTTTCCAACAAGAAAAATAAGAAGGGTTCCGAAAGTGTTAATAGCATGAAGAATGGTGGTTTCGGGAGTTTTATCCCTACTTGCTACAATTGTGGGGTACGGGGTCATATGTCTCAAGATTGTACAAGGCCTTCTTCAACAAACAAGCTCACTTGTTTTAATTGTAATAAAGAAGGACACCGAAAGTTGGAGTGTCCCGATTTGAGCACCGAACAAGTTAAAAGTTTAGAGAAGGCGGCGGGTATGGCTAGAGGATGAAACTATTTAATGACCAATGATGAATCCAAGCAATCAAATGAAGTTGTCTCAGGTACTTTCATGGTTAACTCTAATCCGGTGAGGATACTATTTGATAGCGGTACTGATTTGTCGTTTGTGTCACCTCAATTTGTGCCTAAACTTAATAAACCGATAGCTAAGTTAAGTCATCCGGTAGAAGTCAAAATAGCGGATGGTAAGAAGGTGCTAGGGGTTGATGTTTGTAAAGGTTGTAATGTTGTGTTTGGTACTGGAATGCTCAAAATTGATCTTATCCCGATAACTTTAGGTGAGTTTTATATTGTTGTGGGTATGGATTGGCTCGATCGTTATAGAGCCGATATTACATGTCACAAAAAGTCCATTCATGTGAAGACCCCAAGTGGGGGAGAGTTAATCATTCATGGTGATAAGCGAAGGAGACTTGTGCCGTTATGCACTTATGCAGGGGCACGTCGTTTTCTTAGTAGCGGTGGCAGAGATTTTCTTGCACATGTAGTTGATACTCGCGAAGAGCCACCATCCATTCGTGATATTCTGGTGGTTAATGAATTTGAAGACGTTTTTCCGGATGAGTTACCGGGTGTTCCGGTGGAAAGACAAGTTGAATTCGCATTGAGTTGGTTCCGGTGGCTACTCACATTGGTAAAACTCCTTATCATTTAGCACCGACGGAAATGCAAGAGTTGTTAAATTAAACCCAAGAGTTGCTTGAAAAGGGTTTCATTCGACCGAGTGCCTCGCCATGGGGTGCTCCAGTTTTATTCGTGAAGAAGAAGGATGGTAGTATGCGGATGTGCATCGATTATCGGGAGTTGAACAAAGTGACGATCAAGAATCGCTATCCATTGCTTCGGATTGACGATTTGTTTGACCAACTCCAAGGTGCAACATATTTTTCTAAGATTGACTTACGGTCCGGCTATCACCAAGTGCGGGTCCGTGAGGAAGATATCGAGAAAACGGCTTTTCGAACTCGTTACTGGCATTTTGAGTTTGTAGTTATGCCCTTTGGTCTTATGAATGCACTGGCGGCATTCATGGATCTTATGAACCGAGTGTGCCAACCTATGTTGGACAAGTCGGTAATTATGTTCATTGACGACATACTTGTCTATTCTAAGAGTATGAAGGAACATGAACACCATTTGCGTGAAGTGTTGAAGACATTGCGGAAGGAGAAGTTGTATGCTAAACTTTCCAAGTGCGAATTTGGCTGAGGGAAGTGCAATTCCTTGGCCATATTGTGAACAAAAAAGGTATTCAAGTAGATCAGGTAAAGATAGAGACGGTGAAGATTTGGGGACAACCGACTACGCCTACGGAAATTCGAGGTTTTCTCAGATTGGCCAGTTATTATCGTCGGTTTATCCAAGACTTTTCTAAGATCGCTTCTCATTTAATGAATTTAACGAGGAAGAACGTGAGGTTTACTTGGGAGAATGAGCAAGAAATTGCTTTCCAATTGTTAAAGGAGAAATTGTGTCAAGCTCCGGTGTTGGTATTACCTGAGGGAATTGAAGATATTACGGTTTATTTTGATGCCTCATTAAATGGAATCGGGTGTGTTCTAATGTAAAGAGGAAAAGTCATCGCTTACGCCACTCGACAATTGAAGGAACACGAAAAGAGATACCCGATTCATGACCTTGAATTGGCGACGGTGGTTCATGCGTTGAAAATTTGGCGCCACTACTTGTACGGTGTCAAGTGTACGATTTATTCGGATCATAAGAGTTTGAAAAATCTCTTTAATCAATGAGATTTGAATTATCATCAACGTAGGTGGATGGATGTGGTAAAGGATTACGATTGTGAAATACTGTACCATCCGGGTAAGGCGAATGTGGTCGCGAATGTGTTGAGTCGAAAGAGTCAACATCCGGCAATACGAGTAGAATCGTTACGCATGATTATTACTAACAATTTTCTTGTGAAGCTCGGTGAGATTCAAATCGAAGCTTTTGTTAACAACAAACATGAGGAACGAATCATGGGGCAAACGGAGTCTATTACTTTAGGTCCGCATGGTTTGTTGTCCTTTCAAGGAAGAGTGTGGGTGCCTAGAATGGGAGATTACCGACAAGTATTACTTGATGAAGCACATAAGTCAAAGTATTCCATTCATCCGGGTGCGACGAAGATGTACCTTGATTTAAAGAAAGAGTATTGGTGGCCCGCCATGAAACGTGATGTTGTTAAGTATGTTGAACAATGTATCATGTGTTTACAAGTTAAGGCCGAACATCAAAAGCCGTATGGTATGTTACAACCGTTAGAAGTTCCAAAATGGAAATGGGAGCACATTACCATGGATTTCATTACAAAGTTACCAAAGACGGCGAGAACCCAGTTTGATACGATTTGGGTGATAGTTGATCGATTGACAAAAAGTGCATTGTTTCTTCCCATTGGGGAAACGATATCGTCGGAGACTTTGTCAAAGTTGTTAATCAAGGAGGTGATATCAAGGCATGGAGTTCCTATATCTATTGTTTCAGATCGAGATACTCGTTTCACGTCTTGATTTTGGAATAAGTTTCATGAAGATATGGATACTTAATTGAAGATGAGCATGGCGTATCATCCTCAAACGGACGGTCAAACCGAGTGTACTAATCAAACGTTGGAGGATATGTTACGGGCGTGTGTTATTGATTTCGGTGGTAGTTGGGATGAGCACTTACCTTTGGTGGAATTCTCGTACAACAATAGCTATCATTCTAGTATTGGATTCCACCATATGAGATGCTTTATGGGTGAAGGTGTCGAACTCCTATTTGTTGGGGTGAAGTGGGACAAAGAGAAATCGGGAGTACCGATTTGGTTCTAGAGACGAATAGTAAGATTGAGGTGATTCGGGCTCGACTTAAGGCGGCGCAAGATAGACAAAAATCTTATGCCGATAAACGAAGGCAACCGATTGAGTTCCAAGAAGGTGACATGGTGATGCTTAAGGTTTCGCCATGGAAAGGTGTTATTCGGTTTCGAAAACGAGGGATGGAAAGGTGATGCTTAAGGTTTCGCCATGGAAAGGTGTTATTCAGTTTCGCCATGGAAAGGTGATGCTTAAGGTTTTGCCATTGTCCTTTGAAAGTTTTGGCTCGTGTTGGCGAGGTTGCTTATAGGATAGAGTTACCCGAAGAGCTTGCGCGAATCCATAACACATTTCATGTTTCCCATCTCCGTAAGTGTCTTGCGGATGACTCGACTTGGGTGCCGTTAGATGAGATTACTTTGAACAACAAATTAGAATATGTTGAAGAGCCGATAGCCATTCTTGATGAGAAGGTTAAGATGTTGCGTAACAAAGAGGTGAGGACTTTTAAAGTCCAGTGGTATCATCGGAAGGGTTCCGAGTTTACGTGGGAATCCGAAGAGTTTGTTTTAGTGTACCTTCCGGCTTGTCATGCGGCTTGGATCGCGAGGACGCGCTCCGATTCAAGTGGGGGAGAGTTGTAACACCCCGTTTTCCTCATACATGGTTTAAAGGTACGCGTTTTACCTTGTAAACGTTTAATATAAGCCGCGAACGATTGTATATAGTTTAACTGATAGAAAATGGGTGATCAGGCCTTTTATCGCGTTTTAAGGTGTTATGGCGCGTCTGGGTATGTCGCGATACGCGACAGGGTTGTTCAAAATGCGATGGTTCAAAAAACTGTCCTCCTGTCCAAGTTATCACGTTTGAGTGGTGGGTGTCGCGTCCTGGTGTCGCGAAACGCGACCGAGTGTCGTAAAACGCGACAAAGTCGCTGTATTAACTTTTAAGTCCATTTTAAATGGCATCTTTTGGGGGTGTTTTAGTCTTTTCACTTGTGGACGGTTTGAGGATCTTAAAAGCTGATGAAAGCTTATCATAACCTCATTAAACACTTCTTCATCTACCCACATTCATTTAGAGAGAGAGAGATTGAGTTCTAGTGAGAGAAAGCTCACTTTAAGGAAGGAGACCAAATCTCGCCTGAGCCCAAGTTTTAAAGTTGTTCCCTACGTCTCTAGCTACGTGTTAATAGTGTTGGTAAGTGTTAACTTCGTGTTTTGAGTTTAATTTGATTTATGGCTAGGGTTTTGTTATTTAAGACTTGTAAGACCGATTTGGGGGTTAAATGGGCGAATTTGGGTTAAGTTGATTTAAGAAAACCCTAAGGTGTTGTAATCTAGGGTTTGGTCTTGTAATTTGGTGTTTAAAGTGCAATTGAGTTATTAAATCACTAATACATTTATGTGTTAGTGAAAGTTTTGTTAATTGGTTCAAGTTTGACCAAATTATGAGTTTTGATGATAAAATGGGTCAAATGGGTAATTGTTGACCCAGTTGGGCAAGATGGGTATGAAATACCCAAAGTTTGTGTTAGTTGGTGTTGTGGGACCTTAATCGCTAGCTTTTAGTAATTTATGATGAGTCTTGGCCTCGAATGGACGGTTTTAGTGTAAATGGGTCATTTAATGCAATTGGGTCATTAAATGCACAAGAGTTAATTGTTGGTGTTTAGTCCAACGAGTTGTATGTTAATTATATACATAATGTAATAGGTACGTTACATTGAAGGTTGCAAGCTTGATTTCTAATTCACCGAAGGCGTTAAGGTGAGTGGAATAATTATATATGTAGGTATATGATTTATTTGCTTGTGGGGTATGGGTTTAAAGTTCGATGTTCACGATACGATATCCTAGGGTATGTTGTTTGTTTTGATGAGGGTTTAAAGTTCGATGTTGACGATACCGCATATGTATGGATTTAAAGTTCGATGTTGACGAAGCCATACCACTATTGTAGTGACATCCGATGAAGGTTTAAAGTTCGATGTTGACGATACCTCATATGTGGGTTTTAAGTTCGATGTTGATGATACCACATTAGTTGGGACGGATGGGATTTAAGTTCAATGTTGACGATACCATTCGTTGGGCTAGCCTTGAAATCTTGGATACTAATGGATGTTGCGAACATCAATGTTGTTGTGTTTAGTGTAGCATATTGTATTGTTTGTGTTATATGCTATTGTTGTACTAGCTTGTGTTATCGGAGATTTAGCGTTATACTTTCTGATGGTATGCTAATTATATTGCTAGTATGTATGCAGAAATTGTGTAAGTGATTGCAAGTAAATAGGTTATATATGTATATGTATAATTATTGCATTCACTAAGCGTTTTGCTTACCCCTCTCGTTGTTTACATTTTTAGGTGCGATTATGGATAAGGGGAAAGGGGTTGCCGAGAATTAGATATTCCCATGTTTGTTGCTAGATGAAGCTTTTGGAAGTCGACCTATTGTTTTGGGTAGCTTAGCCCCAAGCCATGCTCGAGTGTTGTTTGGTTTAAAACTATCTTTTAATGGTCGAACTTGTAACATTTGATTAAAGGCCCTTGTGCCTCTTATGTAAACGTTAAACTTGTTGTATGTTTAAATGGGTGGTATGAAACGGTTTACATCATGTAACCATTTAAATGGCGCGTTAATGGTTTATTATTTAAAAAAAAATTCGTCGGGTTAAATACGAGTTGGGTTGTTTCAAGTGGTATCAGAGCATGGTCTAAGGGATTTAGGCGACTTGAGATAGGTGCCTAGACTTAGACTTTATTGTGTATGCGTTTTATGCGGGATTTGTAGGAGATGGGTCGGACCGTGTTTGGTTAGTGCCTATGTTTAGATGAACTAACTTTGCGTTAATTATTTGTATTGTGTTTGCAATCATCGAGCGAGATAGACGTTGTACTAGCGAGTTGATGTGACGTGCTCGCGTAACAATGACTAGCTACCATTGTTACAGGTGAAAATCGTGTTAAGCAAGCAATGTACGACGAGTATTGAGCAAGATGGGGTGGTGTGGTGTACGTATGTCGTTCTCGTTTGTTCCATTATTTAATTTACTTCGTTTTATAGAATGAAGATGAGAAATGATGGAATTCTTCAAATAAACAAGTCACAAAATCCATTTTGTATGTATATATTTTCGTGTATATATATATGTATAAGCGGAAGCAATTTTCAAGTTTATGCATGCAAAGTTTTAACCTTTTAAAACAAGAATTCCATTAAAAGATCTAGTCTTGAAAATACACTTAAATGTAAAAGAAGCTAGTAAGAATTATACCTACTCCAAGCTTGCTAGTAAATGATGAAGATGATGATGTTGAATGGAGCTCCAAAACTATGAAACCTCAAGTTGTTATACCCCAAACTTTGCACCAACACCTTGTACTTTGGTTAGGATTTAATTGACACTTGAAAATAAGCTAAAAAAAAACTTGAAGAAGCCTTTTCTCCCTCCCTAAGCTCACGGCAACAGCAGCAGTTTTTGGGAGCTTTTTTTGCTTATTTTTGATATGTAAATTGCATGCATTGTAGTCTCCAAGAGTGCTAGACATATACTTGTGGAAATGGGAAGTATTGACCAAAAGATGGAATCTTTGAACATGTGTCATTACCCTCCCAATGCCACTACTATGTCTTTTAAAAAAAATTGGTTTTATTTTATAAAATTAAATTTTATAAAACTTCCATTTTATTTAATTATGTATGTGTACATTATTTATAAATGCATTTATAAAATGTAACATAACATGATTAATTATTTAGCCTATAAATAATTAAAACCATATCATATAAATTATCCCATAATTTATATTTACATATCAAGTGTTATTATTTTAGAAACCATTTTCTTGAATTCAAGTGTCGCGTATTTAATCAATGATTCAATCACTAAGATCAAATACGAATAAGGTGTCGGTAAGTTTGTTATTGGGTATGACCCGACTTGGATCAAAACATATTAGCCACGTTAATTTAATATGTCTCTCGGGCATATGAAATACCTTCAATCTCCCACTTGCACGAGAAACATAAGAAATTAATGCAAGTGATGGATACAGCCTAACACACCGTCCATCACCCTTAATATGTTATGACTTTGTGCCATTCAATAACATCATCCCTTTCGAGCTCCCTACTCGAACTGATATATGTAGGTGAATCTTTGATTATATCCTTTCGTCCTAGATGTCATGTTAAATCCAAGAGATACAGAGTGATCACTCTCTTATAGATTTAACTTTTCAGGCCTTAGACATCTTACTCTCAACAAATAAGAGGGACAAATCCCATCTTGACTACATACGTCCTAGATATACACTTTGTAATATACCTGAGTTCTTCCTTATGTACTACCATGTTTCTGAATAGCGAAGAAAAGAATCAAGGCACAGTACTAGGTGAATATCCGAACCCAATATGTATCCAGGTCAGAGGATACAATGATATTCGCCTTTACTCAAGATTACATGTGATCAACCACAAAGGCTCTATACAGTAATTCTTGAGAGCGGGTCTTCCAATATTTGTTTCCCACAAATATCTATGAACCTTGGTTGCAACCTTGCCCCACATTCAACCTATGAATGTATACCAATCCGAGTTCATAATAGTCTAAACCTCACACTTGTTCCCACAAATGTGATCGACTACGGAAATTTAGAATAATTGCTTATTCATGGATGAAATATGCAAAATAGGAACATAACTCAAATAAATTAACACCATAGTTATATTAATGAGTTTGAATAATTTCGTTCTGGTACAATACATAAAATAGATCATTTCCAATCACTAGAATATCGAAGCCCTAACGCACAAATATGTCCCTCATGTTTTGGCCCATGTAAAAGCTTCGTGAGTGGATCCGCAACATTATGATCTGTGTGAACTTTGTGAATACATATCTTTCCCTTTTCAACCTCATCCCTGATGTAGTTGAATCTCTGCTCAATGTGACGAGTCTTTTGATGAGCACGAGGTTCCTTGATTTGAGCAATCGCACCCTCGTTGTCACAAAAGATCTCAAGAGGGTCCTGAATGGAAGGGACCACTCCTAAGTCGTCGATGAATTTCTTCATCCATGCAGCTTCCTGAGCTGCCAGTGAGGCGGCAATGTACTCCGACTCTGTAGTGGATAACGCAACAACTTCCTGTTTCGAACTCTTCCAAGAGACCGCACCACCATTTAACATGAAGACATAACCGGATTGTGATCGAGAGTCATCTCGATCAGTTTGGAAACTCGCGTCCACGTAACCTTTTACGGCGAGTTCCTCCTCACCAGACCCGTATATTAGAAACATATCCTTAGTTCTCCTAAGGTATTTCAATATACTTTTAACAGCAATCCAATGACTGTTTCCTGGGTTGTTCTGGTATCTACTTGTCAAGCTTAGAGCGCATGACACATCCGGTCTAGTACATATCATTGCATACATGATAGACCCAATAGCGGATGCATATGGGACTTTCTTCATTCTCTCTTGTTCATCTTTCGTGGTAGGACACTGAGATGAACTGAGAACGGTTCCTCTTTGAATAGGTACCAAACCTTTCTTAGAGTTTTCCATCTTGAACCTTTTCAAGATTTTATCAATGTATGTACTTTGACTTAAACCTATCAATCTCTTGGATCTATTCCTATAGATCCCTATCCCCAATATGTATTGTGCGTCTCCAAGATCCTTAATGGAGAAGCAACTCTTTAGCCAAGTTTTGACTCCTTGCATTGTGGTAATATCATTCCCAAATAATAATATATCATCCACATATAGTACAAGGAACATGATAGTGCTCCCACTAGCTTTCTTATATACACAAGCTTCATCACCATTTTTAATAAAGCCAAATTTCTTTGCCTCTTCATTAAAACGATGATTCCACATTCTAGATGCTTGTTTCAATCCGTAGATTGATTTCTTTAACTTGCATACCATTTTAGGATTTTTCGGATCAACAAAACCTTCGGGCTGTACCATATAGACATCTTCCTCAAGATATCCATTCAGGAAAGCGGTTTTGACATCCATTTGCCATATTTCATAGTCGTAGTGAGCAGCAATGGCAAATAATATCCTAATAGACTTTAGCATTGCCACTGGCGAGAAAGTTTCATCATAATCAACCCCTTGAGTTTGAGTGAAACCTTTTGCAACAAGTCTAGCTTTATATGTATCCAAGTTTCCATGTATGTCGGTTTTCTTCTTGAAAAGCCATTTGCAATCAACTAGCTTGGAGCTAGGAGGTTGCACAACAAGTTCCCAAACTTGGTTTTCATACATGGATTGCATCTCAGCGTTCATGGCTTCCTGCCATTTATCTTTATCGATCCTTGATAAAGCATCTTCGTAGTTTGTCGGTTCATCCAAATCAACCGTATAGCAACCATCTATGAGAAACCCATATCTCTCGGGAGGATTACTAATCCTACTAGATCTTCGAACGTCTTGTGTACCTTGATCATCCACTTGATCATTTTCAACATCCTCATGTTGAGTACTAGTGTCAACCAATTGTGTATCATCGGCTTGATCTTGTACCTCTACAAGATCTATCTTCCTTTCACCATCACCTTCCATAAGGAACTTGGTTTCAAGGAATTCCGCTTTCCGAGCAACAAATACGGTTTGCTCGGATGGATCATAGAAGTAATATCCCATGTCATCTTTGGGATATCCTATGAAGATACACTTTGTGGATCGAGCATGTAGCTTATTTGCTACATAACGCTTAGGATAAGCTTCACATCCCCATACTTTCAAGTATGAAAGAGAAGGAGGTTTTCCAAACCACATCTCATGAGGAGTTCGTTCCACCTTCTTGGTTGGGGCCATATTTAAAATACGAGCCGCGGAGCTTAGACAATAACCCCAAAATGATAGAGGCAGCGAGCTTCTTGCCATCATAGATCGAACCATATCCATTAGGGTTCGGTTCCTCCTTTCGGAAACTCCATTAAGTTGGGGTGTTCCGGGTGGAGTAAGTTGTGAGATAATCCCACAACTCCTAAGATGATCTTGGAAGGCATCGCTTAGGTATTCACCTCCTCTATCGGTACGAAGTACCTTAATTGTCCTATTGAGTTGATTTTGTACTTCGTTTTGATATTCTTTGAATGCTTCAAACGTTTCGTCCTTGTGTCTTAATAAGTAGACATATCCGAAACGACTAAAGTCATCAATGAAAGTAACAAAGTATCTTTCACCTTTCCTAGTCATGGGTTTAAAGGGTCCACATACATCCGAATGTATTAATCCCAATAAATCTTTAGCCCTTTCATAGGTCCCTTTGAAAGGTGCTTTAGTCATCTTGCCTTGTAAACAAGATTCACATACTTCAAACGAATCCATTTCAATTGATTTCAAAAGTCCATTCTTTTGAAGTGTATGTATTCGGTTCTTGTTTATGTGACCAAGGCGACAATGCCATAAGTAGGAATCACTCAAATCCCTTTTGAGTTTCTTGGTGCTTGTATGGTACATTGAGCTACTAGATGATGTGTCATCATGAACCAATTCATAAATTCCATTTGAAGGCGAAGCCTTGAAATAGAATACATTATCTTTAGAAACATGAATATCATCATCAATAAAATTAACAACGTAACCACATTGTTTTAAGCGAGAAATAGAAATAATGTTTCTACACAAATCCGGAGCATACAAAACATTTTCTAAAATAAGTTCCAATCCGCTTGGAAGCTTTAATATAAAATCTCCTTGAGCTTTAACATGCACCTTTGCACCATTGCCCATATAGAGACTTGATGTTCCCGCCTTATGATCACTTCTTTTGAACCCCTGCAAAGAATTGCAAATATGAGTTCCACATCCAGTGTCTAATACCCATGTATTAGAAGAAGTAATACTTAGCTCTATATATACCATATATATATTACCTGAGGTTTGCCCTGCATCCCTCTTGTCCTTCAACTCCTTAAGGTAGACCGGACAGTTTCGTTTCCAATGACCCATCTCACCGCAACCGAAACATGGGTCTTCCTTGGGGTTTGCCTTCTCGGTGACCTTTTGCTTCTTGGCCTTGTTGATGGTTGGGGTAACCATCTTCCCCTTCCCTTTGCCTTGATGGGCGGGTCCTTTTCTCTTAGCCACCTTTGGCTTAGAGGTGTTACCTTTAGACCCACCTTGATCGATTGCTAACACGGGTAAAGTCCTTTTACCCATGCTTGTTTCCACCGTCCTAAGCATACCATGAAGCTCACCTATGCTCTTATCCATCCCATTCATGTTGTAATTAATTACAAATTGATCAAACCTCTTTGATAGGGAGTTAAGGATAAGATCGGTGGCTAACTCATTAGATATGTTAAGGTTAAGACGGTTAGCTCGATCGATAAGGCTCTTCATCTTAAGTACATAAGATGAAACCGATTGGGTATCGTCCATACGACAAGCATGAAGCGCCCGAACCGTTTCGAAACGCTCAACACGTGCTTGTTGGAGAAACATCTCCTTCAATTGTGTTATCATGTCGTATGCGCTATGATGCTCGAAATCCTTTTGGAGTTCGGGTATCATAGTCCCAAGCATTAAGCATGAGACTTGAAGGGAGTCGTGGCAATACTTGTCGTAAGAGGCCATTGCCTCCACATCACTCTCATCCGGTTGATCGGGAATGGGGTCCTCAAGCACATACATTTTATCCTCTTGTTTGAGGACAATCCGAAGATTGCGGAACCAATCCATAAAGTTTGTATGGTTGAGTTTGTCTTTCTCGAGGAGAGACCGTAACGATAGGTTGTTAAAGTTAAGTGGTGCGTTGTTCATGTTGTTGTTGTTATTAGCGGCCATCTACAAAATTCAACAAAGTTCATTTAAGTATTGATTTCAAATTTAATAAACAATACCCTTTTAATTTGTTTTATTAAATATTAGAATCCAACGGTAAATCAAATTTCGGTTAGGTGACCTTTATCCCGTCATTTGATTTAGCTAGGTAGTCATAATGACAATTGCAATCCTTTTGCAACTTCTAATTTATGGGATCATGCAATCCTTATGCATGGCATATTAATCCCATCAACGCCTATTTGTTCCTCATGCTTCGGTGACCCTAAGTTCATGATTCCCAAATCAAGTCGTCCTACTTGTGTAGACATGTAGACTTAACATACAAGTGGTTAGGTGACCTTTATCCCACATGTATGCGAAGTGTACCTTATTCATATTAGTTCACTCATGACGGTTAGGTGACCTTTATCCCATCAAGAGATTCCTAATATGTCTAAGTGTTTCCACAAAAGGATGGCGTTTAACTTGTTTACCTTGTTTTAGTAAAGGGATTTTAGGTTTTCTACATTCTAGTTTAGAAAACAAGGTGCTATACACCAACATGCATTTGGTGTGTAGTATGTTTATGAAAAACCCATTTTCATGTCCTCTTTAGTAAACCAATTACTAGTTTTAACCATTTCATTACTTTTAAATAAACCATTTTATTCAAGTCTAATAACCAATTATTAGTGTCATATTGTTATGTTTTTATTATAACCATTTTATAATGTATTATGCAAGTGTTAACATGTGATGATCTTGTAGCAACCAAACATACAAACATACACAAACATGCATAACAAAGTGTTCACAATCAAGAGCCATTTTGGTAGACATTTGTTTAGCCAATAAACAAATGTCACCTAAGGGGTTAAACCAAAGTAAGAGATTTTTACCAAAATCTCCCACTTAATCTTGTAATCTTCAAATGCTTCATCTTGTAACCTTCTTTATGGATCTTCATTTTCTCTTTACAAAGTTATATCCTAATACAATCTTTCTAGAAAATGAAATAACAACCTATTCTATTTTACAAACCAAATAGAACAAATTACATCAACAAATTACAAGATTAATTACAACTTTCCAAATCAAAAAATTACAAAATTATTACAACCATATGAATGAATATTACAAATCAAGAATAATCACCAAATCATCCAAACATTCAACCACACGGTCTAGGCTCGATTGTGAACAACAACATAACATCAAACATGGCCAAACTTGAAATCCCAAACCCATTTTGGGACCCAAATAATTCGGCCATGACCAAAATACCCACCAAAGCTCAAAATTTTTTTTTTAATCTACTTTCATGCATGTTGGTAGATTGCAAAATAAATGAGTTTACTAGCCAAAACAAGAAGCATATTAACAAGACTTTGGCTCTAGATACCATTGATGGAATTCTTCAAATAAACAAGTCACAAAATCCATTTTGTATGTATATATTTTCGTGTATATATATATGTATAAGCGGAAGCAATTTTCAAGTTTATGCATGCAAAGTTTTAACCTTTTAAAACAAGAATTCCATTAAAAGATCTAGTCTTGAAAATACACTTAAATGTAAAAGAAGCTAGTAAGAATTATACCTACTCCAAGCTTGCTAGTAAATGATGAAGATGATGATGTTGAATGGAGCTCCAAAACTATGAAACCTCAAGTTGTTATACCCCAAACTTTGCACCAACACCTTGTACTTTGGTTAGGATTTAATTGACACTTGAAAATAAGCTAAAAAAAAACTTGAAGAAGCCTTTTCTCCCTCCCTAAGCTCACGGCAACAGCAGCAGTTTTTGGGAGCTTTTTTTGCTTATTTTTGATATGTAAATTGCATGCATTGTAGTCTCCAAGAGTGCTAGACATATACTTGTGGAAATGGGAAGTATTGACCAAAAGATGGAATCTTTGAACATGTGTCATTACCCTCCCAATGCCACTACTATGTCTTTTAAAAAAAATTGGTTTTATTTTATAAAATTAAATTTTATAAAACTTCCATTTTATTTAATTATGTATGTGTACATTATTTATAAATGCATTTATAAAATGTAACATAACATGATTAATTATTTAGCCTATAAATAATTAAAACCATATCATATAAATTATCCCATAATTTATATTTACATATCAAGTGTTATTATTTTAGAAACCATTTTCTTGAATTCAAGTGTCGCGTATTTAATCAATGATTCAATCACTAAGATCAAATACGAATAAGGTGTCGGTAAGTTTGTTATTGGGTATGACCCGACTTGGATCAAAACATATTAGCCACGTTAATTTAATATGTCTCTCGGGCATATGAAATACCTTCAAGAAACGGGCATGATACCGAATATGGAGGCCCGAGCGAGGACTCCGAATTCACGGCCAAAGTTGAGGCCATCTTTAGACGTCAAAAAGCGGAATTTCTCGCGGATGTTAAAAAGGTCTTCCAAGAATCGGTTGATGGGCAAGTAACCGAATTAATCAATGAGCGAATAAATGCCGCGATCGATGAGGCATTAGAAGCTAGAAATATTTATCCTCGTGGTAAAGGGGGTTATGGTAACGGTGGACATGGAAGGCGAGACTTCCATTACAAGAATTTCAAGGATGCTCAACCTCCTATGTTTAATGGGGTGAGAGATCCGTTAAAGAGCACATGTTGGATTTTCAACATCGAGGGGGTTTTCCGTACCGGTGAATGCCCTCCCGATTAGAAAACGAGATACGGTTCTAGTGCAAGACTCGTTAAAAAAACTGCACAATGTAAAAAAAAAAACTGCAGAATGTAAAACTTGTATAAGGCGTGTGTTTAAAAGTTAAAAATCCTAAAAATTTGAAAAACCCAAAAAATTGAAAAATATTATTCTTTTTATGTTTTGTTCTTATTTAATCATTGCAGGTACTATAATGTGATGACAATCGAGGAATGGCCGTCAGTGCAGAGCCTCCTGTCACTCAGTTTCGCGATTATATTGCTCTACATCCGGTTTTGTTTTTCCCAATCACTCTATTGTCCTCTCGAATTTATATTTATTTTATCTGATTTCATGTAAATGAGGGTATTACATGATCTTAAGTGTGGGGGAGAGATATAAATTCTCACGAATGTAATGCACTTGGCTTGAGTCTTATTTCTGTCTAAAATTGTTGAAAAAATTGGGGAAATTTTAAAATTTTTGACTCGTTAAAAAGCCAAGTGTAGTTTTGTAAAGCAAATGTTATCACTTTTGTAAGTTAAATTGTGCAGGTACCTCTATAATTTTGCTGAATTTGGTGTTTTGTATTGTCTTTTGCGTGAGTGTGTGTGTAATAAGGAAGCAATGTCTTCCAGGGTATAAAAACCCAAAATTGTAGGATGATTCAACTCCATCCATAAAGGAAGTTGAGTTTTTCGAATGCCCGTCTTACTTAGTGAAGGAGATGATATCGGCTAAAAAGTCACGTTTTCACCCCAGTATTAAGGTCCAAAAACAACAAAGATTCGAACTTTATCGGCAAAATACCCACTTTGTCGGTTAGAATTGAAGAACAAGTAATTACGAAGGTGGTGCAAAAAGAATCAAGAGAATCGAAGCTAAAACGAAGATTCTAGAGAGAAAACGGTGAAAGACAAGAAATCAAGTTACGATCCAGTGAATCAAGGCTGACCAGCATCAAAAACGGCCTGCCAAACGGCCTTCCATACGGGCTGCCAGGAAAATGGCCTACCAAATTCGGGCCACCAAACGGCCTGCTATACGGCCTGCAAGCCGTATTTTGGCAAATTCCTAGTCTATTTAAAGAGGTTTTGTCATTCATTCCAAGACACACTTCAATTCACTTCTTTATCTCTGTTGTACAATATTAGTCATACTCTCAAGGCCTTCGACTCCGTGCGGGAAACCTAGTACCCGGAGAAGAATGCTGAAGATTGTATTAGGAGCGGTCTGGAGTCTTGAAGTTGTCACTTTTGTATTCGGAACTCGTTTAATCTACTGGTACTTCTATCCTTTATCTTATATAATGTTTTATGATATTGTTGCCATGATTAGCGAGTAGTTATCTTTAGTGTATGCTATGATGTAAGCAGTTATAATGCGGAAATAATATTTTGGTTTGTGTATGCTGTTGAAATGCTTTCCGATTATGCTTTAAACTCAATCACTTATCCAACTAATAGAACGTAGTTATAGGCTCTGTTATTGGGAAGTCGCGAACCCCGATTCAGAGTACACTATCTGTGTCACCCCTTGGTAAGAGAAGTCTATCAGATACAACGTAAGATCGACTGAGGCACACCGGTTGTAGTAAGTCTATCAAGCTTTGGATTCCGACTGAGGACTCTTTCGTAGTGAAACATCTGACTAGACCCTTAGTACATTGTCGGGCCTAGACCATGCTAGTGTAGTCACTAAGCATATAAACTTCATATGTGCACGCTGAAGCACATTGGTTGTTGTAAGCTGTACCTCTGCTAACTAAGGTCATGGAACCCGGCTAGTGTTGACCAGTACACTGCACCATAACGCGGTCTCAAGCATTGCACGCCGCTTGAGGGATTCTTAGTTAATTAAGGAACTGTTTGTTTAGAGACATAAAGGATTGGACTGTTAGGATAACCAAACGTGTTCATGGAAGTCAGCTTGACTTGGACATGGTGTTCTTTATGGTTAAACTCTTTAAAAGGGCCTAACTATCTTTTACCAATCATTAACGAAAGAATTGAAACACATCACGCCTCTCGGATATGGTAAACCATGTATTCTATTATGCTTAAGAAAGTTTAGACCATTTTAGAATGTTAATACGTCACCCAACCGAGTCGCTCAATTGGATGAGCCATCTGAACGTGTATGCCTGTAGTCAGACTGCACGGGCGTCGGGGGTAAGGGACGTTGCTGTCTATTCAGAATCTTCAAGCCTAACGCAGTACCCAGTGACATGTCTTATGACAGTGGCGTTTAGGACCAGTGTAATGAATACAGGGCCTCTGCCTATTCATGAGCCAGCACTCCATAATCTCGGCGGAATAACTGATGAAGTCATAGCATGCACTCACTTTAACCTTATCTGAGTTACGAATTTTATCGCATTTACTTTATCTGTCTTATAAATTAGAAAATCCCAAAATAAATATCCACTACTCCCTAACTATCTTAGGCTTAAATATAGGTTCGATTCTACTGATATCTCAAAAATACGACTCTAGGTCATACTTCCCTTACTTATAAGGAGTAGTAAGATTTAGGCCCCGCTAAATATAAATTTAAAACAGTACCCTCCCCCACGAGTGGCTAATCCTGGCGAGCCGCGGCCTGACGACACCGCGTAAATAAAAACCGTACGTTTCGGCCATATCACGGGGAGAACTAGTTTTTAGCGCCGCTGCTGGGGAACTGGTATCAGGGAATACTGCTCTCTATCAAACTTATTCACAAGCATTTAGTGGTGTATAAGAAAGACAATTATACACGGACTTGGTTGTTGGATTTTCCGAACAGTCGCCAATTATATTGGGACCAAAAGGATCCTGCCTCTCCGTAGTCGGCCTGGCCACTTGGTTTGTTGAATAGTTCGTGCGGAGCTCTGTTACCGAAATACCAAGGAATCAGTAGCCAGAACCAAAAACATATTTCACCATAGGATAGTTAGTTAATTAAATTAGACTACCTTAAATTAGATTACATTAGATTACATTAGATTACCTTTGATTAAAATTAGAATAAATTAGATTACCTTAGAATTAGATTACCCTAGATTAGATTACTTTAGATTTGTTTAGCTTATTATAATTTAGTTTATTTGCGAAAAATTAAAAACAAAAAGGCATACCCAGTGAATGACCCAAACCTGATTTAGACCAGGGCCGTTGTTATTCGTACCTGATCCAGACGCAATAATCTCTAAAGCACGCAAGGAAGCACAAATCAGAAATCAAATGGCGTTACGCGTTACTTTAGCAGAAAACACCAAACCCTCGATTGAAGGTCGAGGAGGACCAATCAGATTTCCAGAGATTCAGGGACGCTCGTTCGAGTTGAAACATCACATCATCCAGAATAGCTGTCAGTTTCATGGATTACCGAATGACGATCATAATTCTCACCTTGATAAATTCATATCTCTTTCGAAATCCTACAAACAGCCAGGGATAGAACAAGATATAGTCCGGCTATACTTGTTTCCCTATTCTCTCACTCATCATGCTCAAACTTGGTTCGAAGGACTGGAAAAAAATTCCATCACGTCATGGACGGAGATGGCTACTAAATTCCTAACTAAATATTTCCCTCATTCTAAACAAACCAAACTGAAGAATGACATCATTAGCTTCAAACAAAGTTATGATGAATCTCTTTACACTGCATGTGAGCGATTCAAAACCCCGCTGAAGAAATACCCTAATCACCAGCTAGAACGGTCAGCCCAAATCTGTACCTTCTACAATGGACTTACGGTAAATCATAGGACAACAATCGATGCAGCAGCTCAAGGGAATTTGATGAACCAAACCGCAGACGAAGCATGGGAATTGCTCGATAACATGACAATGCATCATCATGACTGGAACAGTGGTGAAACAACTTCATCATCTGCCCCACTCTCTGCACTTAACAATCAAACGGAGGCCATCAAATCCCTCACGGATAAGATGGAATCTCTTGCTAAACAACTTGGAGAACCGAAGACGCAGCCGCAACAGGTTAACCAAGCTCATGCTTGTGTTAATTTTACCAACCCGCAACCCACTGAAAAATATCAAGTTGAGTACGAAAACCCTAACGGTTCAGTCTGTTACGTCCAATACCCAGCTCGTCCACCAAATCCCGGATTCAATCAACCAAGTAGGGTTAATCAATTTCAGCGAAGCAATCAACCTTTTCGCTATCGCTATCCACCTTATCCAGCCCAACAATCTCAATTGACCTACGATTAACTACGTCCACTCACTGGTCCCCCAGTTGAGGAAAATTCCCCTACCACCCAGATTACAAAAGCAACTAACCCCACTCTCGGAGCTGATGATCAGTTAACTCAGTTCATTCAAGGGCAACAACAGTTAAATCAGAGAAGTACAACTAGACAATATCAGATGGAGATACTAATGAGAAATCAATTGGCTCTGCTCAAAAGTTTGGATACGCAGCTTAGACAGTTATCACAACGCCTTGAAACCTGACCGCAGGGAAGATTGCCAAGTAATACTATCCAAAATTCCCACATAGAAGAAGCAAAGTAAATGGATTCCGTAATCCCAGAGGAAGAACCACGGAGAAGGTCAACTAGGCTGAAGAACAAATCGACGTATACTCAGAAGTTGACCCCTGAAACTTCAATTCGCGTACCTTATCCTGGAAGGCTACAAGAAGAACCATCTAAGCTTGATTCCTTCAAACTTGATGGAAGATTCCTGGACACCATGTCCAAATTTCCCAACCAGAAGAGATACATCCGAAGGCTTCTCTCTACAAAGGAGAGGATACCAGACTCTAACAAAATTCCACTGAGTGAAGAATGCTCCGCATTACTCAGAAACTCTTTACCACCAAAACTAGGAGATACGGGCCGATACGTTTTTCCATGTTTAATCTACCAATCTGGAACCATTCATGCGCTAGCAGATTTAGGAGCAAGTATCAACCTAATCCCCTACTCTCTCTATTCGAGATTAGAGTTAGGAGACTTGTCACCAACCAAAATGACAATCCAGCTTGTCGACCACACAATTCGATATCCTAAGGGCATAGTTGAGAACGTCTTGGTGAAAGTCGACAAATTCTTGGATCCTACAGATTTCGTAGTAATGGACATCAAGGAAGACCTACACACACCAGTGGTGTTAGGAAGACCTTTCATGAATACAGCTAGGACTGTCATTGATGTGTACAATCAAACCTTGATCTTACGATCACATAGGGAGAGCGTTACCTTCAAAATTGACCGACCAACCGATCATTCTGGACAGGCAGAGATATTTGCTATTTCCACCAGACGGATCACTTTTGATGACAAGTCTTCAGCACCAGCCAATGATATCTAGATGGGTGTCGAATCACAGCCTGTAGACGACCTAGAAATGGAAGAAGAGGATCCCAGCGAAGAAATAGAGGAAGAGGAGGAATCTAAAGAGGAAGAGGAAATGGAAGACGTAAAAGAAACTGCGACAATACCCGCTCCAAGCATTGAGCGTCATGAAGAAGTAATGAGGCTTGAGACGGCTGATCACAGTTTAATCATTCGCTTCAAGAAGAAGACCGACAAGGCTGAGGTTAAGGATATAGAAATTGATCCTGCAAGTGTCAAACTAGAGAATCAGAATACTGAAGAAACCCATTCATCAGATGCATCCTCAGAAGAAAAATACACCGATGATGACGAGGAAGAGCAACATGAAGACATTCTGAATAACTCACACTCTCCAACCGAACCAGATCAAGGGGAGCCAGACTCTTCCTCAGATCGAATTCTAGTTATATCCATACACGCAGACATGATCACCTTCATCAACGATACCGATGAATTTGAAAACATTTTCGAAGCAATCCGAAAATCAACCATTGATTTTTCACTACGCTTAACAGAACGAATCATGGCTATCAGAGAAGAACTCCACCTCTATCTCCGAAGAGAAGACAATGATGTTGAAATCCTAGAAGAACGCATTCAAGACTTTATCAATTCTCTTCACGATCATATCTATCACAAAGAAAAGCAACGAGAGCACAATTCAGTGGTTCGCACTATCCTTGAGACAAGATTTTGTCGAGATCAGAAGATCATTTACTCTAAGGTTTATAATGCCTTAGCCGGATCTTCACCTCTATTCTCACAAAACCAACGAGCACTACTGACTCTCATCCGAAAGCATATGGATCTTTCCACTGAACGTCCGACTTATCAGTCCAACTTGCAAATGATCGAGGATATTCACAGATTTTTTGCTCTCTTGGAAAGAGATAATTTCGAAAGCACACCAGAGAGGCTAGTAATTTACGTAACCATTGATCACCATATCGATCTGATTATCAAAGAGCTACGAAACGTTGTTATGGAAGAAGAAATGAGAAACAATCCGTTCTCTCATCTTGAACCAGACCGAGTCAACATTGCCACCTACGTTACTAAGCAGATAACACGTATCTTCCAAGAATCCACGGATCCTAGTTTCACATTTAAAGCTAGATGTAGGGAGATAAACTCAAAGACGTTGACATTAATGCTAGGGTCAGGGTTGCTCTTCACTTCTTTTCAGCTTCGTCTCTTAGTAAATTTGTGCAAAGCTACTGACTCCTACTGTGGAGATCACCGTTCTGAAGACTTCAAAATTCTAAAGATACAGTTTCTAACACTATTTGAAGACCTCCGAAATAAGCACCCCACCAGAGAAATCATCACCACCAGCACTGCTTCTATGATTGACATTCATGGGTCAACCAGCAGAGCCGTGGATCTGTTGATGCATTTTATGTAAGTCCCTTGACATCTAACCTACGTCCATTGCAGGTACTTCAGTTTATGGGATACCATGATCGCTCGTTATTATCCTAACTGTGTTTGTATGCGGTTACAGGTACTGCAGGAATGCGATATGGATGTTTGACTATGTTAGACTTAGTCAGATGTGCGAGTGAAGTCTCACTCGTACGGCTGACAGGCTCTGATGTGGAAGAGTGGGGGTACGTGATAGTACTATATTTTACTACGAAATACGTTACAAATTACACAAGTTTTAATTATTTATTTACAAATGGGATATACCTAAACCTTGCTACAACACTATAGGCAGTGTACCTAATCGTACAGTAGTATAGTTTTTAGTAAGTCCGGTTCGTTCCATAGGGAGCGGGCTTATTGCACACTATATTTTTAAACAACTATATTTGTACAAAATATATATAATTATATATAATAATATATAAAAGGGGGTTTACCGTTTAATGACCGGTTTGTCGATTTATATTTTAAGTGAAGCATATAGTAAATGACGATATTTAAATAACAATATAAAATAAATAACAATAATTAAAATGACAATAAATAAAAGTACGAGGAAATATGAAATAAAATATATTATGCTTATTTAAACTTCCGTAACCATGATGTTTGACGTTTTGATTTTAATCTATTGTCCTGGGTTAATTGTCCTTTGTCCTGGATGTATTTGAAACCTATCTAGTTTTTGTCCATAATAGTTCATCGGTCATAATTATAAACTGCTCGGCAAATTTAACCTTATACCCGAAGTTAAATATTCCAACTAACTGGGGATTCGAACTGTAACAAGGTCTTAATACTTTGCTTAATGAATACAACAGGTTATCGACTGTGTGTAAACCAAGGTTTTAATACTTTGTTAACAATTACACCAATTACCCTTGAATGTAATCCACCCCTGTTTTAATGTGTCCATTGACTATTAATCCATCCCCATGTCCGGTCAAATGAACAATAATTCGTACTTATAAATATCCCGCCCATCGTGTCCGATTAAGCGTATGTGGTTATATATAGATATGTCAAATCATAACCTTTATATTAAATTAACGAGGTATCATTAATTTAATATAAAGCCCATTAATAGCCCATAGTCTAATTTCCACAAGTGTCGTTCTTTTGTCCAAACCCCAATTATGGTACAAAACCCAATTACCCAATTTTAATATTTTTAGCCCAACATCATGATTACTTTGGTATTAAATAAGCATAATAATAACTTAAGTACGAGACATTAATTTAAAAAGGAGAACATAACTTACATTGAGTATTTATCGCGTAGTGTTACACGGACAGAATTTCGACTTCAAAAACCCGTAATATAACCTTTACATAACCCGAACTAATCTAATATAAAACTACCCTATATATATATATATATATATATATATATATATATATATATATATACTATATTTATTTATTATTTATTACAGAGTATTATTATTATTATTTTTTATATTTTTACTCGGCAGAATGCATGGCCTTTTATAGGCGTTTTGATTTCTGACAGCTCCGCGAGTCGTGGAGTTTTAAGCCTTCAAACTCCGTGAGTCGTGGAGTTTGAAAATCCAGCTCACAAACTTTTGGCTCCTAGCTTGTCGACATAATAAATATATATATATATAAAATATAAATAATTATTATAATTATTTATATATTATATTATATTCTTGTGCATAGTAGACTTGTAATTTTTGCACCGTTGCGTCGCTCGTTGAGAGTTGACTCATGTCCCGGTTCTGGATTTTCGAACGTCCTTGCGTACAATTTAATATCTTGTACTTTACGTTTTGTAACTTGTAATCTTGTCATTTTTAGACGTTTTTCATCAATAAATTGAACCACTTGGATTGTATCTTGTACATTTGAGCTTTTTGGTCATTTGCATCTTCAAATTGTCGTTTTCACCTTTTGTCTTCGCACTTATTTAATATAAACGATTACAACTTAAAATAGGACAATTACAACTAAATAATTTACATATTGGGAGGATATTTCTACAAAATATATATTTATTTGGAGCACTATCAAATATCCCCATACTTGAACGTTGCTTGTCCTCAAGCAATACATAACTTAAAATAATATAATACATCACACGAATCACTTCTTTATTCTTCACACTTTGTACATCAGTGATTTTGATATGGTGGTATAAACAATGATAGTAACGATAGAACCATGGTTAAAGGTGGGTGTGTCATCCACAGTTGCCTCGGGTTTAGGTCAACGACACTTGCAATCAAATAGCCGATTTACTTTCGGTTTCCAAAGCAAAGTGCACATTTGAAAGGCGGTTTACAGTCCCACATGACTATGAAAATGTAGATCCTTAAGGAAATTGGATCTTTATGAAAACATTTGATCTTTTGAAAATTCAATCTAGCTTTTACCCTAGATAAGTTTTCCGGAATAACCCTTCACCGATGTTGCAAAATATTTTTGTGGGTTTTGTGGGTTTCATATTTGAAAATTTTAGCTCAAAACTTATGGTTTTGTGTCACCCACTTGCTAACCTTGTATTAGGAAAGCAACACGTCCAGTTTACTTGTCCCGTATATTACCTTTCGGTAAACTACCGTCCGGTTGTAAAGGAAAGCGATGAACAAGCAACTGTTAAGGCAATGTCCCGTGACTTGCGTTTGATTATGGTCTATAACGTGTCGGACGCAATTACTATCCTTTGTAGGATCAATAGTAAATCTCAACCTTATAATTTTCTGGTCTGGCACAAGGTCCTGTCTTTGACCATGCTATGCAACCATCGTTCTTACGGTTGACACCCAATTTGGTTCAGGTGACCTAATGAATTTCAGGTGAATTTCTAGGATTTTACGTTCAATGGTAATGAACGCATTGAAAATAGGTTTTCAGAAAACAAATCGGTTTGTAATTTTGTTCAAAATATTTTATCGTTCAAGCTCGAGTTTAGATATCATTGAATTCCATGAGTTTGAATTCTCAATCTTTAAGGTCAATCTCAAAGATTGAGTAATATCAGTCATAAAAGCTGATTTTTGATCTTTTAAGGAAATTATCCTTTCTGGGGATCTGATTCATTAGTCTTATCAAGCTAATTTGCACGGTGCCCTCCCCATTTTACGAGACAGATCCTCTCATGGTTAGGATAAGTCTGACCACGTGGCGACCCTGTTTGATGCTGAGGTCCGTGGATTTCCTGCTGATTTTAGAGATGACTTTTCTAGATTTTTCGTCAACCTACAGCTGGTCTGGACGACAACTTCATGACCTAAATCAAGAAGCGCGTGTCTTTTTCGGAAGACTTTACTTCCTTTTAATGATGGAATTGATTCATCGTGTAGATCCATCTTTTTTTTTTTCTTTCATCGGGTAAAATAGTTAATTTAGTCCAAAACAAAAGCACCTGCAATAAACTTTACAGAAACATGTGCTAGATAGTTTTTAATTGAATAACTAGGTACATTCTCCCCACATTTAGTTTCTTTCTTTGCCTTTTTATTCTCCTTTATTCCATTTTAAATGAATTCAAGCGTTTTAGGGTGTTTCTCCATTTATGTCCTTTCCGAGGTAACGATAATTTCGGTATTAACACCTAGTTTTCACCGTTCATAAATATATATAAACATGATTTTAAATTCATTTAGTTGAAAATTTTTCAAATTTTCATAAAATTTGGCAAATAAACCAAGTATAAACCCGAGAGAATTTATAACCCTTCCCCACACTTGAGATCATGCGATGCCCTCATTTGCATGAAATCAGACTCTAATTATAAATTCATAAGGGTAATTAGTGTAGAAAAATGATTGAAAATACCCAGTTTATAATTACAAAGCTCATCGAATGATAGATGGCGCGCATCATCGTTCATTCCTTCTTGTTTTATCACACATGCTTTTTTTTTCTTTCAAAAACGGCTGCTTTTCTGAACTGTTTACTAATATTTGAAAAAGCGTCTTTTACCCTAATCATGCATTTTTATTAACGAGTTATGCACTAACCCGAACCCCTAATTTAACGTTAAGTGGGGTTAGACTTCCCCACACTTAGCTGACGACATGTGAAGTCGGTAGAATAAGTTCTACGAATTAAAATTGTGAGCCAGTTATTTACATCTCGGGTGGTATATATTATATCAATGGGTTTAAAGTTTAGACCCACCCGATCGTCACTACTTAATTCTTTTTTAAGTGTAGCTTTTAGTAAATGGATATGTCTCTTTTCTGGTTCTTGGTCAAATGGATTGATATACACCGACATACATATTTCTATAGGGTGGACAATTCCTAACATTTCCTTTCGTTTATTCTCGGGATCCAAGTTTTCACCTCTATTACCCAATTGGGTGAAATCCGAGGTGTCATTATCTATTACAGCTCGTAGTTCATTTTCGGTAGATGACTCTCTATTGAGAATATTGGGTTGGAAGGTTGTGTAATGGTGAAGTTCGGTTTGGCCTCGGGGGTAAAATTTTCAACGTTATCGTTTTCCCAAGAGTACCAATTTGTCACCCTTACTTCTTCTTCATCATCCATTGATGGATTGATGATTTCATCGGTAGAGGCTAATATGTCATTATGTTGTGAAATTGGTAAGACTGAATAAAAAGTATCATCGGGATAGTTGGTGATTTCGGAGCTCTCGAATTCATCAAAATTCGATGATATGAGATTTTCTTGCACACGACTCCTCAGATCAACAGGTGTGTAGTCTGATAGAGTTTCAGCTTGCCGGTTTACAAACTCTCTCATTTGTTCATTTTGAGCATTGAGTTCTTCGAGTTTGATTTTCATATTGTCTAATAAATTTTTAGACACGTAATTTTCCTCGTCTACTGGTTGTTGAGTTTGGAAATATTCTTGGGAATAATCCCAATTTGAATTGTATTCTTCATAATCATTCCATTCAGGTTCCGTGGGTGCGTAATTTTCCAAAGGAACGTAATAATAACATTCCCATGTTGAGTGATAATCTCCACAGATTTCACAACCAGTTATTGTTTCGTCATTCGTGATCCAAGATTGACCGAACGAATTGTCATCAACACCCGTTTGAGAGTATTGATTTAATTGATTTTGGATATCAAAAAGAGTTTCCAAAATATTCTCGAGATTTTCCATAATGCGCTTATTACCAAATTTTAGCTACAATGTGGTGCATTTACTTAATTATCCTATTAGTTATAAAAAAAATAAAAATTATATAAGTTATCAAATTAATAGACTTTTCTGCTTTTGCCCACGTTTCGAATAGCCAATAGATGCAGCAGGGAGCCAGAACCCTTTAAATCGGAAGCTCACAACTCAGCCACTAACAAATTCAACTATTACTACGAAGCAGAAAATTTGGATGTCTATCAATTTAACCACTTAAAATAATTTTTCGTTTGGAATTATTAGAGAAGAAGTAGAGAAAATTTCTAAGTCCTAAAAACTAGCGTGTCGAGAAATAAGAAAGAAAAAGAGTGCGCGTCGAAAAAAACGTCGAAAAATAAAAATAAGAAAGAAAAACGTTGAAACTTAAAAGTCTAAAAATTAAATCTAAAAAGTTGCGCCTAAAGGTATTAAAGTTTAAAGGAATTCTATATCCAAAACGGCAATAACTTAAAAGGCACTAAAATTTAAAACAGCGTCGTAAAATTCTAAAGCGCCTAAATCTTAATCTAAAGAAAAAGTACTTAAGGGATTTTACGGCAAAGCCTAAAAATCTAAAAATAAAAATAAGCTACGGCAAAATACTAAATTTAAAACTAGTTACGAACAATAAAAATACAAATATTATGCTAAAAACAAATAAAAATAAACAAAAAAATAAAAATAAACTTAAAGTTGTAAAAAGTACAATTTTTATAAAAATATTATTTTTTTATTTATTTTATAAAAGTATTAATTTTTATATATAATAAAACTAATTATAATTAATTAAAACTAAAACTAAATAATAAATTAATTAAACTAATTTAGGGTTTTAAAAATAATAATAATTAATATAATCCGTAATTAATATGAAGTAGGGTTCCTGGGTGTGCCTGTCAGGGTGGCTCCGCAAGTCGTGGAGTTTTAAGCCTGCAAACTCTGCGAGTCGTGGAGTTTGAAAAACGTTTTTTTTTTAAATTTTATACTGTTTTTCTAAAAATATATATAAATATATTTATACAAAAATAAATTAAAAATATAGCGTTTCGCCGAGTCCCCGGCAGCGGCGCCAAAAACTTGATGTGGTAGCGTGGGGGTACGTGATAGTACTATATTTTACTACGAAATACGTTACAAATTACACAAGTTTTAATTATTTATTTACAAATGGGATATACCTAAACCTTGCTACAACACTATAGGCAGTGTACCTAATCGTACAGTAGTATAGTTTTTAGTAAGTCCGGTTCGTTCCACAGGGAGCGGGCTTATTGCACACTATATTTTTAAACAACTATATTTGTACAAAATATATATAATTATATATAATAATATATAAAAGGGGGTTTACCGTTTAATGACCGGTTTGTCGATTTATATTTTAAGCGAAGCGTATAGTAAATGACGATATTTAAATAACAATATAAAATAAATAACAATAATTAAAATGACAATAAATAAAAGTACGAGGAAATATGAAATAAAATATATTATGCTTATTTAAACTTCCGTAACCATGATGTTTGACGTTTTGATTTTAATCTATTGTCCTGGGTTAATTGTCCTTTGTCCTTGATGTATTTGAAACCTATCTGGTTTTTGTCCATAATAGTTCATCGGTCATAAGTATAAACTGCTCGGCAAATTTAACCTTATACCCGAAGTCAAATATTCCAACTAACTGGGGATTCGAACTGTAACAAGGTCTTAATACTTTGCTTAATGAATACACCAGGTTATCGACTGTGTGTAAACCAAGGTTTTAATACTTTGTTAACAATTACACCAATTACCCTTGAATGTAATCCACCCCTGTTTTAATGAGTCCATTGACTATTAATCCATCCCCGTGTCCGGTCAAATGAACAATAATTCGTACTTATAAATATCCCGCCCATCGTGTCCGATTAAGCGTATGTGATTATATATAGATACGTCAAATCATAACCTTTATATTAAATTAACGAGGTATCATTAATTTAATATAAAGCCCATTAATAGCCCATAGTCTAATTTCCACAAGTGTCGTTCTTTTGTCCAAACCCCAATTATGGTACAAAACTCAATTACCCAATTTTAATATTTTTAGCCCAACATCATGATTACTTCGGTATTAAATAAGCATAATAATAACTTAAGTACGAGACATTAATTTAAAAAGGAGAACATAACTTACATTGAGTATTTATCGCGTAGTGTTACACGGACAGAATTTCGACTTCAAAAACCCGTAAAATAACCTTTACATAACCCGAACTAATCTAATATAAAACTACACTATATATATATATATATATATATATATATATATATATATATATATATATATATATATATATATATATATATATATATATATATATATATATATATATATATATTATTACAGAGTATTATTATTATTATTATTATTATTTTTTATATTTTTACTCGGCAGAATGCATGGCCTTTTATAGGCGTTTTGATTTCTGACAGCTCCGCGAGTCGTGGAGTTTTAAGCCTTCAAACTCTGCGAGTCGTGGAGTTTGAAAATCCAGCTCACAAACTTTTGGCTCCTAGCTTATCGACATAATAAATATATAAATATAAAATATAAATAATTAATATAATTATTTATATATTATATTATATTCTTGTGCATAGTTGACTTGTAATTTTTGCACCGTTGCGTCGTGCGTTGAGAGTTGACTCATGTCCCGGTTCCGAATTTTCGAACGTCCTTGCGTACAATTTAATATCTTGTACTTTGCGTTTTGTAACTTGTACTCTTGTCATTTTTAGACGTTTTTCATTAATAAATTGAACCACTTGGATTGTATCTTGTACATTTGAGCTTTTTGGTCATTTGCATCTTCAAATCGTCGTTTTCGCCTTTTTTCTTCGCACTTATTTAATATAAACGATTACAACTTAAAATAGGACAATTACAACTAAATAATTTACATATTGGGAGGATATTTCTACAAAATATATATTTATTTGGAGCACTATCAGGCTCATACGCACGGTTGATGCTGAGCTAAGTCACAATTATAACCTAAATGAGATGACACGAGTGAGTGATCACCCGTACGGCTGATGAAGCCAACTCGTACTTTTGATGGATGACTCGTACGGGTGAGTCAACAATATAGGTATATAAGTGTTATGTTCTTCATTTTAGGTTAAGCCTTACACACACACACACACCACTCAGATCTGGTTCCCTGAATCCGATCCTCTCTCAACCTAAATCACTCCAGGTAGTGAATAATAGCTCTAGGCATTAATCTAATCACACCCTTGTTATGGTTTGACTAATTTAATCCCAAAAAGCTCCTAATATTCACTTAGATTGGTTTGATTCACTAATTCCGCCTTTGTGTGAATTAAACCTGTTGATTTCGAAGTTCCTAGTCATGTTTCATCATTGGTATCAGAGCATTGGTTGTGATTTCAACATCATTTAGTGATTTTTGGTGATTAATGAGTTTATTATTTTGGGTTTTTGATATAAAGGCGATTTTAACCAAAAAGTAATCATCTTTACGTGTGTAATTGTCATTAGAGAGTGTGTTTATGTTAGTTTAATGCTAATCCAGCTATTGGACGAAGAAATTGAGGTTTAGTATCAATTTCTAGGGTTTTTGGGTGATTTGAGCTGAACAGCAGTTCACACGAGTGGGTCAATATTTTTGATCACACGCGCGGTTGACCACACGGTTGACTGTCACTCGTGAACTCACACGTATGGGTTAGCATAACCTTTTGAGGTTAAGTGACTACAGTCTGATCACACGAGTGATCATGCGGTTGACAGTGACACGTATGAGTAATCACACGGGTGATCTTCACTCGCACGTTTGAGACTTTGTGACTGGTTCTTTTGGTTATGTAGTGATACGTACGCTTGAGACTGTGACACGTACGGGTGATACTATCACACGTACGGTTGATATCCTGAACCGCGCAGTTTACCTTTGGTAAAGTTTTCAAGATGTTTAATTCAAACGACTACGCGTTGGCTGCACCGTTAGTTCAGAGCATTACGAATATGACTCAACGATTACTTCTTGCTGAGAGTGAATCAGGAAGTGGTATGAAATGTCTGAGGTTAATGAATATGGATAACTATTCTACTTGGAAGTCGAGATTTAAGATATGGTCTGATGGTCAGGACACGAAACTTTGGAAGTACATTGAAATCGAATTTCAATGGCCACGTTCACCTTTGACAAATGAACTGTATACGTTACATAATATGCCTTCGGAAGAACGTGATGAGTATAACTTGGAAAAGAAGATGTATTTTAACTTGACAAGTGCTCTTGATGGTCCGATTTTCCATCAATTTCCGTGTCACGATAATTCGTTCAAGATATGGGAAGCACTTCATACCTTCAATGAAGGGAATTCATCTTACAGAACTAGAAAGGGTTTGGAATTGAAAGCTGAGTTTGATCATTTTCACTGGCAAGTTGGAGAGTCTATTACAGAATTGGTTGAAAGATATCATCATTTGCTGGCTGAAATACACAATCATGATGTAACCATTGAAGAGAAAGACAAAGTAACACGTCTAGCTGGAGCATTACCATTAGAATGGAATGGTTTCGTATTAACTATGAAGACTAGTGGAGAATTAGCTACTGCTACAATGAACTCGTTTATTGTAAGACTTCAGGAAGAAGAACTAGAGTTGTTAAACAAAGTCAAGAGGTCTAAACAAGTTCAAGACACGAAAATGTATTGTCCAAATGGTTATACACCGCCTAAGTCGGCTCATGCACCATTTCAAATAGCTTTTGCTATGAACAATCAGAATATGTATGGTTTGAATGTAAGCAGTGCACCTATTCAACAAACTTTGTATCCACCAAAAGTTTCACCATGTTCTCTGAATACTCAATCACAGCCTACTACCAATACTACAGAGTCATCTACACTGACTGCATCAGATGTTCTTTCTGCACTTAAGATTGAAAACATGAGAAAAGCTGGGAAAGAAAAAATAAGTGAAGATATAGCTTTGCTATCAAGCCTTGTTAACTCTTATGACAGTTATTTTGATGGTCGTGTGGGTAACATTCATCTAACAACAGAAGATTATCATCAGCTAGATAAGGATGAAGCAGAAAAGATGAATATTATGTGGGGTATGGCAAATCTTGTGAGACGAGCTAGAGATTAGAAGAGCGAACTAGAAAACCAATCAGTCTGACCAAAGATACAAAACTGGGTTTTGATATGAATTCTTTTACTTGTTACAAATGTGGAGAATTAGGTCATTTTTCAAGACAGTGCATAAAACAGAAGAAGCAGGGTAATCGTAATCCGTTCAAGAATCAGAACTACAGTTCTCAGAGTCAAACTACAAAGCATGAGATTTACATTACTGATAAAGTAAATGAAGCTGATACAGCTGAGGGTCCGAACAAAGCTTTAGTTGTCATTCATGGAGACGATGATGATTGGTCTATCAAATTGAATGTTGATGATCAACAACCTAAAGCTAAGATGGCCAAGATTTCTGAAGAAAAAGAAGACTGTGTCACGATCAAAGTATAATTGAGAAGCAGACTTCTCGTGCTGAAAGAGCTGAAAAGTTTTCACGAATCATTCGGAAAGAGAAGATTCAACAGATGGTTAAAGATAAATTCAAGAAGGCACGTGATTCAGTTCCTCGTACACCTGAATCTGGAAGTATTTCACCAACATCGTCAGAGGACTTCTACTTCAACAGTTGGAAGGATAACTATGGTGATACCTCTGTGTTTGAAGAAAGTCTAGAAGCTAATCAGAGTGAAGAGACATTGGTTGATTCTGTTACGGAACTAGACAAATGGGGTAAAATGTTTGCTGCTGAATTGGAAATGTTAGTTCTTATGGGTGAAGGTTCAGATCTGGAGAGTGTAAGTTCAGATGTTGATGATTCGGACAAGACGTCAGAATCAGAGGTTGAAGATAAAGCTGATCATACTGGAGTAGATCAATCTGAGTTTGAAGCATTGAACAAGCAAGCAGTAGATTTACTGAAGATGTGCTTATCAGAAAGTGATCTTGAAAAGGTTTCCGGTTTGACAAGAGCTAAGGATATATGGGAAAGACTTGAGAAGATTCATTTGGGTAGAGATGCTGATACATCAGAACTTCTTACAGACTCGTCAGAATCAGAAGATGAACTCGATGATGGGAAGAAGACAGATTTCTTTGCATTTATGGCTGAGACTTCCTCACAAATAACACTCAACAGGTATCTTCTGATCTATCTACTGTTATTGAATGTGTTAAATGTGCTGAATCTAAGGTAACAATAGATAATTTAACAAAGGCATATGCGGAGATGAAAGAAAAATGGCATGCTGACCATGTGACCACTAAGGTTGAAAATGAATTGAAAGAGCAAATCAAAGTTTATAAAAAATAACTTCACGATCTTAAATGTTATAACTTTGACATAAATCAAGCTTTAATTAAACGTGTTGACATAATTAATGAACTAAAGAAAGAAAATGAATGCGTTAAAGCTAATTTAGAGGCAATTTCAATCAAAATGAAATGTTGGGCAAGTGCATCACAGTGGAATGCATTAATGGTGGAACTTAATGACACTAAGGGAAAGGGTATAGGATATAGTTCTGTATCTCCTCCTTTTCAGAACACATTTGTTAATGCAAATGTAGTTGACGGTCGACCAGAAGATTGTATCCCTCCTAGTTATGAAGATTATGTTGAAAAGAATAAAAAATGTAGTTCAACTAAGAATACAACTTCTGATGATACTGCTGAAGGTGCTCTAGATCAGGAGGAAGATATGAAAACTGGGTTAGGAGATAACTCTAAGACTAGTAGAGTTAGAACACCGAAAGGTCCTGTTAAAATTTTGAGAAATCCTAGATTTGCTAATAGACCGGTTCCTCCTGTTACACCGACACCTGTTCTAAGAAATAAAACAAATGATTCTCACGTGTTAGTAAGAACACAAGATCCGTCATCTTCAAATTCTAATAACTTATATGAATTTAGAGGACATAGGGAGTTTCGTCAATGTTTTAGTTGTGCTATTTTTGGACACATTGCTGCAAATTTTCCTAGAAGATATAGATCACCAAGACAGAAGATTGACCTCACATATGATGATCGCAGATCATCTTAAGCTCATAAAATAGGTTCACCTATTAATGATGAAGTTCGTGTTAAAAATCATACGACAAAGGTTGTCTATGGAGAGTATAAGAGAAAGAAAGTCAATAGGTCAATTTCTCCTGTGAAGATTAAGGTTCCTAAACAGGATACTGAGGCAAGAGTTGCCAAATTAAGTGGTCATAGTAGAGTTTTTGAGTCAAAGGCACGATCACCTTCGCAAAAAGCTAGTCGTCGAAAATACTTTTCTTGTACCAGACCACGAGCTAATCGCTCCGAAGATGAGCAAAATGTGAAAAACCAGAAGAGCAATATTGCTACTTCTAAACTGTCTAAGTTTACGGTTTCTAATGATGAGATTCCACCGGACTCAAACGGGAAATGGATGGAAGTTCAAGCTATGGGTGTTAATGGACAACCTACTGCCGTTCAGGCGTGGGTTCCCATTATCAATTAATTTTCTTAATGTGATATTCAGGAAACCAGGGTACCTGCAAACAACACCTGGATAGTGGATAGTAGCGCTTCAAGACATATGACTGGACAACTATCTCTTCTTTCGGATGTACACCCAATTAAGGGAGGTTATGTTGCATTTGCCAGAGATAATGGAGGTCACATTTCAGCTCAAGGTTTATTGAAGAATGAAAAAGTTAGTTTCGATAAAGTGAACTATTGTCAATAGCTTGCAAACAATTTGTTGTCGGTTTCACAAATCTGTGAGAAATCTTTCAAGGTAGCATTTGATGATGAATTCAGCTACATTTTGAAACCAGAGTTTGTGATTCCTCCTGAAATGATTTTGATGAAGGCTCCTAGACAAGCTGATTTATATATGCTAGATATGAATGTTGCTACTTCAACTGCTGAACATCATCAAGCTTTTGTTTCTAAAGCGACTGAACAAGATTCTATTACGTGGCACAAACGCATGGGTCATTTAAGTTTTCGGAAGATGAACCATCTGGTACACAACAATCTTGTAGAAGGTGTTGATCTTCGGTCTTTTCAGATTCCAGGAACATGTGTTCCGTGTAAGAAGGGTAAGCAGAGCAAGAAAGCTCATAAGCTGGTGAAGTATAATCCAATCTCTGCTCCGCTTGAATTGTTACATATGGATCTTTTCAGTCCAATTCGTTTTGAAAGCATTGATGGAAGTAAGTATTGTCTGGTGGTAACTGATGATTATTCAAGATTCTCTTGGGTAATGTTTTTGAAAGACAAGTCTGACACATTTGATAATTTGAAAGTGCTAATCAATCAATTAGAAACATGTTTTAATCTTAAGGTAAGAAAGATTCATTGCTATAATGGTACAGAATTCAAGAATCGGTATCTTGCAGGTTTTTGGATTGAGAAAGGTATCAATATGCAGTTCAGTTCTGCATACGCTCCTCAGATGAATGGTGTTGCTGAAAGAAAGAATAGATTATTGATAGAGACAGCTAGAACAATGCTATTAGATTCATCGTTACCTGTTCATTTTTGGAGTGAAGCTGTTGCAAATGCATGTTACACTATGAATCGAGTTCTGACTGTTAAACGACTGGGTAAAACTTGCTATGAGCTATTGCATGGGAGAAAACTGTCTTTAAAGCATCTAGAACCATTTGGTGCACCATGTACCATCTTGAAAAGAAAACCAGGAAGTAAGTTTGATTCAAAAGTGGTTACTGGAGTGTTTCTTGGGTATAGTTCTCCTAACAAGCGAGTCTTCAACAATGAGACAAGATGTGTTGAAGAATGGTCTGAAGTTGAGGTCCAAAGGAATCATATGAAGAATGCTTCTGAGAGTCATCCTTGGATTTATAACTATGATGAGCTGATTGATTCATTCAATCTTGCTCCAGATCAGACGCAGAATGAAGTTGAGTTACAAATGCTGTTCGGTCTACAGAATGAACTAAAAGGTTTTGCACCTACATCAACTCCAACTACATTACCCACTATCAATGAACTAGTTCAAGATTCAGATCAAGATGTTGATCCAGTGTACGACACCTGCGAATCTGACATTTCAAGTGAAAATTCTGATAATCAAGAAGATATTGGAGATACCATGAATCTACACCATGAGATACCTGTTCCTGCATAACCAGTTCCCAGAACTACAGCTGCTCATTCTAGAGAGAATATTATTGGAGATATAAATGCATGTGTTAGAACAAGAAGGCAAGTTCAGTTTGATGATCAAGTTGATACTCATATGACAGCTGCTGCTTCATATTACGAGTACTCATGTCATATTTCTAGAATAGAGCCAAAGACAACTAAGGAAGCCTTGAAGCATGTTGATTGGGTTATGGCTATGCAAGAAGAGATTCAGTAATTTCATCGTTTAGATATTTGGATGCTAGTTACCAAACCGCATGGAGCTAAGGTAATTGATTATGATGAAGTTTTTGCTCCTGTTGCCAGATTGGAAGCTATTCGCATTTTCTTGACTTTTGCTTCATTTATGAAGTTTAAGGTGTTTCAAATGGATGTTAAGAGTGCATTTCTTTATGGCAAGATAAACGAACGAGTATATGTCAGTCAACCTCCGGGTTTTGAAGATCATCTTCATCCTGACAAAGTTTACCGGTTACGAAGAGCCCTATATGGTTTACATCAAGCCTCAAAATCTTGGTATGGACGTTTGTCAAGTTATCTGATTGAAAAAGGTTATCAAATGGGCACGGTAGATTGTGCTCTGTTCACAAAGGTTAAAGATGATATTATTTTGGTCCAGATATATGTAGACGACATTATTTTTGGTGCTACTAAGTAGGAACTCGTCGATGAGTTCGAACAGGTGATGAAGGACGAATTCAAAATGAGCAAATTGGGTCTCTTACATTATTTTCTTGGTTTACAAGTCGAACAGACTAGTAATGGTATTTTTCTTCATCAAGTAAAGTATGTAAATGATATACTCGAATGTTTCGGTATAACTCAAGAACGTCCTGTATCTACCCTGCTAGCTGTGAATCATGGTATTTCATTAGACTGTGAAGGAGAACCTGTTGATCCTACATACTATCGAGCAATCATCGGATCGCTTTGAAGGTTTTTCTTATGCCCGAGAGACATATTAAATTAATGTGGCTAATACGTTATGACCCAAGTCGGGTCGTACCCAATAACAAGCTTACCGACACTTTATATGTATTTAATCTCAACGGTTGGATTGTTAAATAAATACGTGACACTTGAACTTTAGAAAATCGGTTTTCTAAAATATTATCACTTGAGATAAATTATTTGGATAATTTATATTTAATTATTTATAGGTTTAAATAATTATATTGTGTTATATTTTATAAAAGGTTTATAAAATAAGCAAGTAACTTAATAAAATACATGGTTTTATATAAATATAACAACTTTTATATATATATATTAAGACATTGTTATTTTATTAAATATTGGCAGAATTTTGTGTCTCCAAGGATGACAAACCCATGCCTATTTTGTTACTTTTAATACAATATTCCTTATGTACATGCAAGGGTCTTAAAACCAAGGTTTGACTCAAGTTATACATGACATAAGTGATCAAAAACTGCATCAGCTCACTTTTTTTTGGGCATTCTGGCCGAACTGTTTTTAGAAAAAAAAGGGAGCATTTTGCTTGTAAAATCTAGTGATTAAGTGTTCTAAATCCTAACCAATTTAAGGTTGTGTTGGTGCTTCAAAATCTTGGGGTATTACACACTTGAGGCTTCAAGTTAGAGGCTTTCATTCATCATCTTCTTCATCATCTTACCACTTTGAAAACAACCCTCAAACTCACTTGAGGAGGTATTAATCTTACTTCCTTTGTTGTTATATGTAAGAATTATTTCATAACTTGATAACTATATGGAATTCATCTAAAATGGTTTAACATACAAACTTGTTTTATTAATCATCATGCTTTCGCTTGCTTTACTATCATAAAATGGATTTGTGATTATGTTGACATTATAAACATGTTGTTATGTTGAATTCCATCACGCTTATGTATCTCACTGCATATAGGCCGGATATTATGTTCGCAACATGTCTGTGTGCTCGTTATCAAGTTAATCCGAATACAATTCATCTTAGAGCTACCAAAAGAATTCTACGTTATCTGTTGCATTCTCCCAATCTCGGCATCTGGTATTCGAATGAAGATAAGTTTGATCTTGTAGCTTACAGTGATTCAGACTATGCAGGTTGCAAAATCAATAACAAATCTACATCAGGAGGATGTAAATTTCTAGGAGAAAGGCTGGTGACCTGGCAGTGAAAGAAACAAACTGCAGTTGTGCTTTCCACGTGTGAAGCTGAATATATCGCTGCTACTAGTTGCTGTTCGCAAGTTGTTTGGATCCAACAACAACTTCACGATTACGAACTAAGAATCTCTTTCTCTCCTCTTTATATTGATAATACTTCTGCTATTGCAATTACTAAGAATCCTGTGCAACATTCTAAGACTAAACACATAGGTGTTAAATATCATTTTCTTAGGGATTGCCATGAGAAAAAGATTATTGAGGTTAAGAGAATAGGTACTAAGGACCAGAGGGCTGACTTATTCACTAAGTCTTTTGATAAACCTAGGTTCTTGCTACTGTTAGAGATGAATGGGATTGTTGATCGAGACAAAGTGATTTCGGATGTTGATTGTGAGGGTTAATCAAACTTTTAGACTTTGCATGTAGAATGCATGACATATAGATTTTAGTTTCTTATTATCTGTATTGCATATTTGTTGCTTACTGTCTGCATTTACTTGCATGATTTCTTTCATGTTTACATGCTTGTCTGTAGTTATTTTCTATTTTTCCTTTGTTAAAATGCTAAAAGACAAAAAGATTTTATGTTTTAGTATTTTAGGGGGGGTAACCATATGTGCTTCAACAGAAAATTCTTAAAAAGTGTAAAATGCCTCATCAGAAAACCTTAAAAAGTTGAAAAATCCGAAAATGAGCTTGTTTTGATTTATATGTGGGAAATGAAGAAATTACTGTACTGAGAATTGATATATTTGATTAGTAAGGACTGATTTGAACGTTTATGTTTATCTATTGTGTGATGTACTGATAGATGTGACTTATGAATTCTTGGCATTAGACAATCATAATAAGAATAACGATCATCTGAGATTCAGAAGTCATGAACGATCTGTAGCATTTGAAGGTAGTCACCTAAATATCTCCAAAATCGTATCTAATGATAATTGTTGAGGAACTCAAAAGTCAGTTGAGGGTATCCCCTATCATAATTGATAATCGTTAGAGAAAGTTGGGGGTGAATTTTAAGTTGAGGATTATCTGTTTGGCTGGTGCATACCACGTTGTCACGGGCCTAAGACTTTATAATCGAAACTAAACCCCGAAAATATCAGAGAAAATTAGTTTATGTCAAAAGTATGTGTCCTTTCTCGCTTAAGGTTGAAAAGTATAATTCCTTATTGCGGACCGTTCAAGCATTTAAGGGAAAACACCTTCGAGTGATCTGAGCACACAACAAAGAAACATGAGTTCATGCATAAAAATGGAAAATCCATTCATGATGGTGTTCAAAATCAATATATCAAAAGACTGTGATATGCTGAAAAAGAAATATTAAAAGAAAATCAAAGTCAAAGATAATTGGCGTATCAAGATGGTAAAGTCCTGAAAGTACAAAGAATGCTGATTCATGATGTGCTCATAAAGAACTCAGATCATTCTTATTGTGACGCCCCCGCGTAGCTTGAATTGTTTAATCACGACGTTCACACTAAACTATCAAGATTCTTATCGTCTGCAATATAGAGTTATACCTATTAAGACTGTAAGTTGGAAAGATACTTATCTAGATATACTTTAATTAAATATACATATGAAAGTTTAACTTTCGATTCCATTTTCCATGTCAACTTGAACATAAAGAAGTTAAGGGCCTTGAGATTTATTTCGTGTGACGACTGGTCATCAGGGAAGTCTGCTTTAACTGTAGACCAATCCCCGTGGTAAATAATGCGCCTATTCGGATAATCCAATATATTCTAAAATATGCCGTTTCAACTAGATTGAAGATTATCAATACACTAATAGAAGCCAAAGGCTGACAGGGTTATTCAAAATGCCGTGAGAACCATCCTGTTCAATTTGAATGAAATACATGAAAAGAGATAACGGAAAGTTATTGTAATGAATTGACAACCTAATAAAAACGGACAATCATAAGTGATGAAAGAATCAAGGATTAATGAACTTAGCGTGATCTCAAAAATCACTGCTTTATAGTGTTCAAGTAATTAATGGCAACATGATTGTTGAAGTGTCCGGAATAAATATGTTCATGTTTAATGAGGATTGATATCAGTAATTGCATGATAATAGACATAGACTGGATAATTAGGAATGAACAACATAAATTGATTCAATATGTCAGTTCTGATCCATTTTTAAATTGTTAATCATTTTGCTCTCAAAAAGAATGTGGATTTATATCTTTGTTTATCTGTTTATTTATGTATTTTGCTTTGAAAACTGAAAAACAACAAAAAGATTTTGGTTTTGCATGTTATTGCATTTCATGGTAGAATGTCTTTTCTTTGCAAATTCTTAGTTGCATGACATTATATTTCAGAAAAGCTATAAAGATTTTATCTTTTCCTTATTTTCTGATTAATCCTCTGAATATGCACAATTACATCTGAAAGAATATTGTCGAGATCAAGATATTTTGGCCACCAAATCCATAAGATTGAAGTTTTTAGAGCTTATGATTATTTGAAGGACTTTAATGATTTAAGGTTGTTAGTGAACTCAAGATGACATTACACTGTAGGATTTACTCTTGGAACATAGAATGTTTAGAGTAATAACCTTGTTCGGGTTAGGATTTTTGTTCTACATAAGTGTTGATGATCATTTCTTGAAAGATTAGTGATTTATGACTCAAATTGAAAGTGTTAGTTAGCTCTAAGATTGCGAAACGAGTCGAAATCCTAAGTTTGTGAAAATTGAAAATTTGAAATTGCCTAAGTGGCTCACTCGCATGTTTGATGTGTGAACCGTACGAGTAACCACACGTGTGATGTTAACCGTACGGCTGACCTTGTTCTAAAATGTACTAAGACATCAGGGTCACACGCACGAGTTATTAGGTGAGACTCGCGGTCGATGGTGGATCGTGTGATCAACCGTACGGTTGATCACGAGAGTATAAATAAGGGGTGACGAGCACAGAAGCTCACACTTGTGCACCCAACCCATTTTTCTCTCAAAAATTCGATCATCACCAAATCAAATTTCCACCGCAGCATTTGCTTAGGATTTTTAGCTGACCACAGCGCCACCATCTAGTTTATTGATATATCATCAAATGGCAGAACAACAAGTCAACATTCCAGTTGTTAATGTAGAAGGACAGGGGGAGCAACAAGCTAATCCACAAGCTAATCCTCAAGCTAATCCTATCAACCCACCAGTTCAGCAAGAGATTCCTTTAGAGAAGGGTGAACTGAACAATCAAGTCGCTCTCTATGACACTACTTTAGAGAGAGGTGATCATTTTACAGAGATTATAGCCTTCCTTCAGAGATCAAGGATACACACTGCTATTTCTACTCCATGCACACCATACTACAGCCATCAGAGAGAATTCTGGAGAAACGCTGTACTGGATGTAGTGACCCGAACTTTTCCATGTTTTTATATATTAAATAAAATTGATATTTACATGATTAAATGTTTCTAACATGTTAAGCAATCAAACTTGTTAAGACTTGATTAATTGAAATAGGTTTCATATAGACAATTGACCACCCAAGTTGACCGGCGATTCACGAACGTTAAAACTTGTAAAAACTACATGATGACATATATATGGATATATATATAGTTAACATGATATTATGATAAGTAAACATATCATTAAGTATATTAACAATGAACTACATATGTAAAAACAAGACTACTAACTTAATGATTTTGAAACGAGACATATATGTAACGATTATCGTCGTAACGACATTTAACGTGTAACATCCCGCGTTTTTCCGTTAAATTTAATTTTAACACCGTCTTTTTTTTAAAACATAATCTTTCGTATTTAAATTAATAGTTTCCGTGAGTAACGTTCATTATATTCCCGCTATTTAATTTTGACGTCACCCGTTTACTCGAGCGTTTTAAAAATATTCGTTTGGTAAATTCCCGCACCCGCTTTGAAACTTGAGGGACTAATTTTGGCACTTGGCCAAAATTTGGCAACTAGTCACCACCACCACCACTTATCCATTCATTTCACCAACCATTTCTTCCTTTCTTCCATTTTTACTCTCAAAACACCAAATCACTAATTCATCATCTAATTTGGATCTAGGAAGCTCACAACAAATCCGACTACATATTCTTAATCCTCTCTTCATCCTCTACATTTTGGTACCAATTTCATCAAGTTTGGGTAACATTTCTAAAACTCCAGATTTTCTCTAAATTCGTGTTTTTGACTTGAAATTGTGTTAGTTAGTGTCTATGGCTCGTGTGTAACATGAATATATGTTTTGTTTGCTCGATTTGTTGTTTTGAGTAACTAGTTTGAGTTTTTGAAGTGGGTTTGCTTAATCTTTGATTTTGGATGATTAAAAGCTGTTTAATTGTTATAGTTCATGTATTAAATGTGTTACTAGCATCATTAGCTTCATTTTGATGTATAGGTTGATTAAGAAAACTTCAAGAACATGATTAGTGATTTTATGAACTTGGATTAGGGTTTGACAAGCTTTATATGAACTTTTGGTGCATCAAATGCCACGAATTGTTGTTGATAAGTGTTTGGTTGCAATGTGTGTTTGATTACCTTCGAAACGGCATATTGTACATGTAAATTGGTTGCCCGAATCATGAAATGCGTTTTTAGAACTTGAAACTTTGATTATGAAAGTTTATTGATCACATGACGAGAATTCGATTGTTGTAAATGATGTTTTTGGGTGATGATTTGTGTTTAGTTGTATTCCTTGTCAAAAGAGCTTTCCAACGGTATAAGATACGTCTTCTAATTGTTTGCGGTTTGCGTTTTGCGTTTGTTTGAAGTTTTACCAAGTCTTGAACATTTGTAACTGACAGACACCAGACCACGACCAAGGCCGCGGCGCGGCAACCCTGGTCGCGGCGCGACATAAGCCGCGTCCAGCTTCTGTCCAACTTTTCCATTTTATGAAAAATGTTTGCTATGCTATGGACCTCCGATTCACATGTAACTTGTTCTAACATGCTTATATATGAATAAAAATCTCAGAAAAATAGTTCGGAACCCGACCCGAACGTGTTGACTTTCGTTGACTTTGACCGACCAAAGTTTGACTTTTTGTCAAACTTAACCAATTAATTATGCAATCTTCCTAACATGCTTTTATACTTGTATCTTGCATGAAACTTGACAATTTGCTTCACATGCTATATTAATCGAGTCGTATTGAGCCATAGGACTAATTGAACATCTTTGACCTATCGTGTTTACCGTTATTGATACAACCTATTGTTTAGGTCAAGACTAGCATTGTTCTTTGCACACGTTTACTTGTTGAAGTACTTTACTACTCGTGCACTCAAGGTGAGATCATAGTCCCACTTTTACTCTTTTTGAACTTATATTGGGATGAGAAAACATAAACGATTCTTTTGAACTAAGTGAACACAAGAACGAGAAAACAAACATTCTACATACGAGTTTAGAACAAAATCCTCAATTCGATTATCATTAATTACACTTGCCGGGTGTAAGCGAGAACTTATGTTATATGGCCATATGGGTTGACAACCCTCATCCTTGACGGTTCGCTACCGTCTACGGATGAAATATAATTTCGAGAATCAGTGTTTGTTCTAGCACTAAGTGATGGGGTATACAATGGAAGGAATGTTAAGCTTTGATAATTGGGTGCTCGTGAAACAAACTTTTGGAATGTATTACTATTATTTCATTGATGCAAATCTTGTGGTTCACTTGTACTTACTTACTTAAACCTATGATTTCACCAACGTTTTCGTTGACAGATTTCTATGTTTTTCTCAGGTCTTGCACGATATGTGAAACATGCTTCCGCTTACTATTTGATACTTGCATCCGATGTCGAGTATACATGCATTTCATGGAGCGTCTTTTGACTTTACTTTAAACCGTGTCGCCTAGATTTCAATCGTATCTATAACGTTGTAACTTAACTTTTGGTTGAACAATTCTTGTAAACTTTGAAACAATCTTTATTTTGAAATGAAGGCGACATATTTTGGTCAAACGTTATCTTAAAGACTTATGACCACGTAACGGGACTTAAGTAGACGGCGCCGTCAATGACGATTTGGTCGGGTCGCTACAGATGGTATCAGAGCGTTGGTTGTAGGGATTTAGAGTTCATTGGTGTCAACCCCGAGTCATAGGGTACATTAGTGAGTCTAGACTACAACCGGCATATAGACTTGGAGTAGGAATTACTTGACTACTTGTGCATTTATACTCGATCTCTTCTATTCACATCTAACTCTTATTTTACCTTAATCTCATGTGGTTGATTTGATTGACACGCCACCTTGACTATATGAAATGATGTCGAATGCACATATGAATCAGGGTAATATAATTTCCGGGATTATATTACGGTGACTCATATGAACATTCCGACATTATGACATAAAGAATTTAAGGCGAGTCAAGGAAAAATTTCCTCTTTATCTTGATTTCCACATCACGATTAGTATTATTGATAATACTAAACAACGGTATTCTTGTGTCATGAAGGAACAATGGCTCACCAAGGTCAACACAATACCCCTCCCGAAACTCTCGAACAAGCTCTTCAACGAATGATAGCCACCGCTGTGGGAGAGGCAGTGGCCGGTCACTTCTCCAACAACAACAACAATCATGGGGTCGGTAATTCAAACGGGGGGTGCTCCTACAAAAACTTCATGAAGTACAATCCTCCCACTTTCAATGGAACCGAAGGACCGGTTGCTCTCACCCGATGGTTCGAACAAACAGAAGCCGTTTTTAGCATAAGCGGTTGTCGGGACCAAGATAAGGTCAAGTTTTCCACCCTCACTCTCACCGGTATTGCTCTCTCATGGTGGAACACGTATGTACAATCGGTGGGTATCGATGAAGCCCTTACACTCTCTTGGACCGAATTAAGAGAAATAATGACCACCGAATACTTCCCGCGCGAAGAGACTCGAAGGCTCGAACAGGGGCCAAGAAATTTAAAAATAGCCCGAGATGACCTCGAAGCTTATAATCAACGGTTTGCCGAACTAACCTCAATTTGTCCAAACCTTCGGGCTCCCGGGCCCCAAGGAGTTGAGTTTTACATGGATGGCCTCCCTAAGAGCATTCCACACGGGGTAATGCCATTAAGACCCGCCGACCTACAAGAGGCTGTGATGATAGCCCGCCGATTTATAAAAACGGTGGATGAAATTGAAGCGCTGGCACCAACGGCCGAGGCCCAACCAGTTAACAACAAAAGAAAACAGGAAGCCTCTCCATCAAGCAACCACAACCACAACGACTCCACCAAGAAGCCTTTCACCCCCGGCGGCAGGAAAAATTATGCTGGAACACGACCTTTTTGCAACACGTGCCACAAACATCATTATGGAAAATGTGGCGGACCATTTTGCATCAAGTGTCAAAGAAGTGGCCATGTGGCCCATAGTTGTAAGGGTGCCGCCCCCGTCACTAAAAAGGTGCCCAGTGCACGCAGAAGGGGTGCTTGTTTTGAATGTGGACAACTGGGTCATTTTAAGAATGCATGTCCCAAGAAGAACGCCCACCCTAATGTACGCGAATGAGCTTTCAACCTTAACACATAGGATTCTCGGAACGACAATTAGTTACGGGTACGTTTCTTCTCAACGACTCTTATGTTTCATGTTTATCCGATTCGGGTATCGATAAATGTTTTGTATCCAAGGCTTTGGAGCCTACTCTTTGCACTCCACCCCTCCCCCTAGATAATACTTACGCCATTCAAGTGACCAACGGAAAACCATTGCGTATCGATAAATTTTATCGGAGGGAGTACGTTAAACTTATTGGGTAGGTAATTTGAACTTTGATTTGACATCTATAGAACTAGGGAGCCCAAAACCTATACGTTAGGAAGGGAATGTTTTCCCCACATATATGTGATTTTAGTGAACTAAATGATTTCCGTTTAAGAACCGATATCCTCTTCCCCGTATCAACAACCTCTTGAACCGTTACACAGATCTCGCGTATATTCTAAAATCGACCTTCATTCTGGTTATCATCAATTGAGGGTTAAGGGAGAAGATGTCTCCTAAACCGCTTTCCGAACTCGCTACGATAGTTATAAATTTCTTTTAGTGCCGTTCAGTTTATCTAAGGCTCCGCCCGTATTCATAGACCTCCGGAACCGCGTATGCAAACTTATCTAGACAAATCCGTTACCGTACTTATAATTGATGTTTTAAGCTATTCAAGCGGAAAGGAAAAACGGACAACGTCTCCGTCTTACGCTCGAACTCTTCAGAAAAGAGCAACTCTATGCCGAATTATCCAAGTGAGAATTTTGGTTAAACGAAGTCCAAATTCTAAACCATGTTGTTAGTGGTCAAGGTAAAAAAAAAAAAAAAAAAAAAAAAAAAAAAAAAAAAAATTTAATTAATTAATTAATTAATTTTGGAGAAACCCTCACGACTCCGACTTGTATTCGTAAAATTTTGGATCTCGCGATTATTACCAAAGATTAATTTCCAATTTTTCCCGTATCGCTCGTCCTTTAACCTCGTTAACGTACTAAGGGAAAGAATTAAACATTTTTCGTGTCCGGACTTTGAACGTGATTTTTTTTTTTTTTTCCACACCAACCTTACTAGATAAATTCGTGTGGCACAAAATGGAACTCAAATATAGAAATACTTCTACGTGAACGCCTGAAAGGCAACCCCTCTCGACTCGAAATCAAGGAAGCTGAAATTCGTTACTTTACACGGAGAATTTGAATACTTATTTATGGATCCGATCAATCTTCTCGTTATCGCGTACCACGATACATAGCTCTGCTATTTCACTATTACCGTCTGATATTACTGAGACCAAAGATAACACACAATCCAAGGATACCCCTTTTCTTCTTTGACTTAACGTCCTTGTGCTTCTGTTATACGGCCAACTACTACTCAACCCCGAGAATACTGATAACAACCATACCCGGGACACATTTTCGATTATTGTCGAACCATAGTTATACTTCCGAATGAATGGCAAATTCTTTCAACATCAGTCGCTTTCGCATAGTTTTATCGACGAACTACAAACTGTTTGGTATGCTCACATCGAGGCGGAAACTTCTCTCGCATTACACTCGTACTTCCGTTTAAGGAAATCATTATTCTAAACTTTCAATGGAGAGAGAGACTCTTCACGTTATACTAGTATTCACCACGAGGGTGAACAGTCCTAACAAACTTATTCAAATTTATCTTAAGGAAATGTACCTCGTTTCGGATCGAGATCCTCGTTTCATTTCTAGACTTCGGAGTGCCTTACAAAAAGCCTCGGGACCGCGTTTAGACATGGGTACCGCGTATCATCCACAAACCGACGGACCAAGCAAACATATGATTCAAACCTTGGAAACCGTAATACGAATTTGTATTACTAACTTCAAATTTACTTGAGGAAAGTATTTTCCTTTAGCTTAATCCTCGTACTACAATGATCTTCATTCGAGTTTTAACGTCACACCTTTTGAAACCACATGTGACCGGAAACGTCATTCTCCTTTGACGAACCAAGTAAACGATGATCAATTCATCGGGGCCGAGTTTATTCATGAGCAACCGAGAAAATTTATTCATATTCAGGTAAAACCCTACGCGACTCGTAATCACCAAGAGCTACGCCGATGTTAGACGTAAACGTTTCAAAATTCCACGTGGGAAACCGCGTCACGTTAAGAGTCGCACCTTGGAAAGGTGCAATCCGTTTCGGGAAAACGTAGGAAGCTAAATCCGTGATATTTTATCCTTTTGAAATCTTGGGGCGTTTTAGACCCGTTGCTAGCCGTTTAGATTTTCCGGCTCATTTCGAGTCTCCGTTTATCCTACATTCGATGTATCAACTTAAAGACGTGTTTTGCGAAACGAGAACTTGTTATCTCCTTTGATGAACTCACTATCGATGATAACCCTCACTTCCTAGGAGGACCGGTTGAAACCATGAATCGTGAAGCCAAACCTTAAAACAACATACGACCCCGACCTTCAAGTTCGTTGAAATGCTCAAGGACGTACCTTCACTTATTCGTAGAATTTACAACGCAAGATCTCGAGTAAGATTCAACAACTACTACTTCCAACTAAATTTCGGGACGAAATTTCTTTTGAGGCGTGGATAATGTAACATCCCGCGTTTTTCCGTTAAATTTAATTTTAACACCGTCTTTTTTTTAAAACATAATCTTTCGTATTTAAATTAATAGTTTCCGTGAGTAACGTTCATTATATTCCCGCTATTTAATTTTGACGTCACCCGTTTACTCGAGCGTTTTAAAAATATTCGTTTGGTAAATTCCCGCACCCGCTTTGAAACTTGAGGGACTAATTTTGGCACTTGGCCAAAATTTGGCAACTAGTCACCACCACCACCACTTATCCATTCATTTCACCAACCATTTCTTCCTTTCTTCCATTTTTACTCTCAAAACACCAAATCACTAATTCATCATCTAATTTGGATCTAGGAAGCTCACAACAAATCCGACTACATATTCTTAATCCTCTCTTCATCCTCTACATTTTGGTACCAATTTCATCAAGTTTGGGTAACATTTCTAAAACTCTAGATTTTCTCTAAATTCGTGTTTTTGACTTGAAATTGTGTTAGTTAGTGTCTATGGCTCGTGTGTAACATGAATATATGTTTTGTTTGCTCGATTTGTTGTTTTGAGTAACTAGTTTGAGTTTTTGAAGTGGGTTTGCTTAATCTTTGATTTTGGATGATTAAAAGCTGTTTAATTGTTATAGTTCATGTATTAAATGTGTTACTAGCATCATTAGCTTCATTTTGATGTATAGGTTGATTAAGAAAACTTCAAGAACATGATTAGTGATTTTATGAACTTGGATTAGGGTTTGACAAGCTTTATATGAACTTTTGGTGCATCAAATGCCACGAATTGTTGTTGATAAGTGTTTGGTTGCAATGTGTGTTTGATTACCTTCGAAACGGCATATTGTACATGTAAATTGGTTGCCCGAATCATGAAATGCGTTTTTAGAACTTGAAACTTTGATTATGAAAGTTTATTGATCACATGATGAGAATTCGATTGTTGTAAATGATGTTTTTGGGTGATGATTTGTGTTTAGTTGTATTCCTTGTCAAAAGAGCTTTCCAACGGTATAAGATACGTCTTCTAATTGTTTGCGGTTTGCGTTTTGCGTTTGTTTGAAGTTTTACCAAGTCTTGAACATTTGTAACTGACAGACACCAGACCACGACCAAGGCCGCGGCGCGGCAACCCTGGTCGCGGCGCGACATAAGCCGCGTCCAGCTTCTGTCCAACTTTTCCATTTTATGAAAAATGTTTGCTATGATATGGACCTCCGATTCACATGTAACTTGTTCTAACATGCTTATATATGAATAAAAATCTCAGAAAAATAGTTCGGAACCCGACCCGAACGTGTTGACTTTCGTTGACTTTGACCGACCAAAGTTTGACTTTTTGTCAAACTTAACCAATTAATTATGCAATCTTCCTAACATGCTTTTATACTTGTATCTTGCATGAAACTTGACAATTTGCTTCACATGCTATATTAATCGAGTCGTATTGAGCCATAGGACTAATTGAACATCTTTGACCTATCGTGTTTACCGTTATTGATACAACCTATTGTTTAGGTCAAGACTAGCATTGTTCTTTGCACACGTTTACTTGTTGAAGTACTTTACTACTCGTGCACTCAAGGTGAGATCATAGTCCCACTTTTACTCTTTTTGAACTTATATTGGGATGAGAAAACATAAACGATTCTTTTGAACTAAGTGAACACAAGAACGGGAAAACAAACATTCTACATACGAGTTTAGAACAAAATCCTCAATTCGATTATCATTAATTACACTTGCCGGGTGTAAGCGAGAACTTATGTTATATGGCCATATGGGTTGACAACCCTCATCCTTGACGGTTCGCTACCGTCTACGGATGAAATATAATTTCGAGAATCAGTGTTTGTTCTAGCACTAAGTGATGGGGTATACAATGGAAGGAATGTTAAGCTTTGATAATTGGGTGCTCGTGAAACAAACTTTTGGAATGTATTACTATTATTTCATTGATGCAAATCTTGTGGTTCACTTGTACTTACTTACTTAAACCTATGATTTCACCAACGTTTTCGTTGACAAATTTCTATGTTTTTCTCAGGTCTTGCACGATATGTGAAACATGCTTCCGCTTACTATTTGATACTTGCATCCGATGTCGAGTATACATGCATTTCATGGAGCGTCTTTTGACTTTACTTTAAACCGTGTCGCCTAGATTTCAATCGTATCTATAACGTTGTAACTTAACTTTTGGTTGAACAATTCTTGTAAACTTTGAAACAATCTTTATTTTGAAATGAAGGCGACATATTTTGGTCAAACGTTATCTTAAAGACTTATGACCACGTAACGGGACTTAAGTAGACGGCGCCGTCAAAGACGATTTGGTCGGGTCGCTACATAACGTATATATATCATATTAAGATATATTAATACATCATGATATCATTATAATGTAATAATTTAACATCTCATTTGATTTAATAAACAATGGGTTAACAACATTTAACAAGATCGTTAACCTAAAGGTTTCAAAACAATACTTACATGTAACGACTAACGATGACTTAACGACTCAGTTAAAATGTATATACATGTAGTGTTTTAATATGTATTCATACACTTTTGAAAGACTTTAAGACACTTATCAAAATACTTCTACTTAACAAAAATGCTTACAATTACATCCTCGTTCAGTTTCATCAACAATTCTACTCGTATGCACCCGTATTCGTACTAGTACAATACACAGCTTTTAGATGTATGTACTATTGGTATATACACTCCAATGATCAGCTATTAGCAGCCTATGTGAGTCACCTAACACATGTAGGAACCATCATTTGGCAACTAGCATGAAATATCTCATAAAATTACAAAAATATGAGTAATCATTCATGGCTTATTTACATGTAAACAAAATTACACATCCTTTATATCTAATCCATATACCAACGACCAAAAACACCTACAAACACTTTCATTCTTCAATTTTCTTCATATAATTAATCTCTCTCAAGTTCTATCTTCAAGTTCTAAGTGTTCTTCTTAAATTCTACAAGTTCTAGTTTCATAAAATCAAGAATACTTTCAAGTTTGCTAGCTTACTTCCAATCTTGTAGAGTGATCATCCAACCTCAAGAAATCTTTATTATTTACAGCAAGATATCTTTCTAATACAAGGTAATACTCATATTCAAACTTTGATTCAATTTCTAAAACTATAAAAATCTTATTTCGAGTAGAAATCTTACTTGAACTTGTTTTCGTGTCATGATTCTGCTTCAAGAACTTTCAAGCCATCCAAGGATCCTTTGAAGCTAGATCCATTTTTCTCATTTCTTGTAGTTTTATCCATAAAACTTGAGGTATTAATGATGTTCATAACATCATTCGATTCATACATATAAAGCTATCTTATTCGAAGGTTTAAACTTGTAATCACTAGAACACAGTTTAGTTAATTCTAAATTTGTTCGCAAACAAAAGTTAATCTTTCTAACTTGACTTTTAAAATCAACTAAACACATGTTTTATATCTATATGATATGCTAACTTAATGATTTAAAACCTGAAAACACGAAGAACACTGTAAAACCGGACATACGCCGTCGTAGTAACATCGCGGGCTGTTTTGGGTTAGTTAATTAAAAACTATGATAAACTTTATTTAAAAGTTTTTATTCTGGGAAAATGATTTTTCTTATGAACATGAAACTATATCCAAAAATCATGGTTAAACTCAAAGTGGAAGTATGTTTTCTAAAATGGTCATCTAGACATCGTTCTTTAGACTGAAATAACTACCTTTACAAAAATGACTTGTAACTTATATTTCTGACAATAAACCTATACTTTTTCTGTTTAGATTCATAAAATAGAGTTCAATATGAAACCATAGCAATTTGATTCACTCAAAATGGATTTAAAATGAAGAAGTTATGGGTAAAACAAGATTGGATAATTTTTCTTGTTGTAGCAACGTGAAAATTGGTAACAAATCTATATTAATCATATCCTAGCTAACTTATATTGTATTATACATGTATTCTAATATATTATGTAATCTTGGGATACCATAGACACGTATGCAAATGTTTTGACATATCATATCGACCCATGTGTATATATTATTTGGAACAACCATAGACACTCTATATGCAGTAATGTGGGAGTTAGCTATACAGGGTTGAGGTTGATTCTAAAAATATATATACTTTGAGTTGTGATCTAGCCTAAGACGTGTATACACTGGGTCGTAGATTGATTCAAGATAATATATATCAATTTTTTCTGTACATCTAACGTTGGACAACTAGTTGTAGGTTACTAACGAGGACAGCTGACTTAATAAACTTAAAACATCAAAATGTATTAAAAGTGTTGTAAATATATTTTGAATATACTTTGATATATATGTACATATTTGTTATAGGTTCGTGAATCGACCAGTGGCCAAGTCTTACTTCTCGACGAAGTAAAAATATGTGAAAGTAAGTTATAGTCCCACTTTTAAAATCTAATATTTTTGGGATGAGAATACATGCAGGTTTTATAAATGATTTACAAAATAGACACAAGTACGTGAAACTACATTCTATGGTTGAATTATAAAAATCAAATATGCCCCTTTTTATTAAGTCTGGTAATCTAAGAATTAGGGAATAGACACCCTAATTGACGTGAATCCTAAAGATAGATCTATTGGGCCTAACAAACCCCATCCAAAGTACCGGATGCTTTAGTACTTCAAAATTTATATCATATCCGAAGGGTGTCCCGGAATGATGGGGATATTCTTATATATGCATCTTGTTAATGTCGGTTACCAGGTGTTCACCATATGAATAATTTTTATCTCTATGTATAGGATGTATATTGAAATATGAAATCTTATGGTCTATTGTTATGATTTGATATATATAGGTTAAACCTATAACTCACCAACATTTTTGTTGACGTTTAAAGCATGTTTATTCTCAGGTGAATATTAAGAGCTTCCGCTGTTGCATACTAAAATAAGGACAAGATTTGGAGTACATGTTTGTATGATATTATGTAAAAACTGCATTCAAGAAACATATGTCGATGTAATATATTTCTATTGTAAACCATTATGTAATGGTCGTGTGTAAATAGTATATTTTAGATTATCATTATTTGATAGTCTACGTAATGCTTTTGAAACCTTTATTGATAAAATAAAGGTTATGGTTATTTTAAAAATGAATGCAGTCTTTGAAAAACGTCTCATATAGAGGTCAAAACCTCGCAACGAAATCAATTAATATGGAACGTTTATAATCAATATGAACGGGACATTTCAGTTGGTATCCGAGCGTTAGTCTTAGAGAACCAGAAAATTTGCATTAGTGTGTCTTATCGAGTTTGTTAGGATGCATTAGTGAGTCTGGACTTCGACCGTGCTTTCTTTAAAAATGATTGCTTAACATTTTTGTTGGAAACTATATATTTTTAACATGTGAATATTATGTGATATATTAATCTCTTAACGTGTTTGATATTATGTGATAGATTTCTACCTCTAGAATAAGTCCCATTGACTCACCTAATAATAATGAAGAGTCAAATGTAAATTGGAATGATTTCGTGGACTGATTCACAAGTTCCCGAAGAGGAACCGGAAGTAGAGTCGGAACCGGAAGAGGAATCGGAACCGGAAGAAGAAATAGAACCAGTGGGGGAAATAATAAAACGGTTAAGTAGAAGAAAATCCTCAACCAACCGACCAAAGTTAATTATGGTCAATGGTGTTTCCACCAAGGAAGCAAAGTATTGGGAGGATTACCAATTCTTCGATGAATCGGATCCCAACAAGGATTCCGATGATGTTATAAAAATTACCCCAACACAATTTAATAAGGCAAAAGAGAACAATAAGGGAAAGGGCATAAAAATAGAGAAATTTGATTCCAAACACGATGAACTTTATATGTATCGTCAACACCCGTATTTCTTAAGTTGTGACACTAACCCGGGAACCTCTAAACCACCAGGTTTTTCTAAACCAGTGTGGAAAACGACGGCTCGTATTAGGGGAACATCATATATCCCTAGAAACTTGGCAAAACGAACCAAAACCGAAGAAGAAGAAACGAGCGAGTTGGAATAAAATAGTTGTATTCGTGTGGTGTAATATATGTAATATAGTGTGCTTATGCTTTATGATATATGTAAAAATTGCTTGTATTAATAAGTATTTTTTTATGAATCTAACTCTTGTCTATTTTACAGTATAAAAACACAAAATGGATAGACAACCCAATATTTTAAGAGACCTACCTGGAGACATGATTGATGAAATCTTGTCTAGAGTCGGTCAGAATTCCTCGGCACAACTATTTAAGGCGAGATCAGTTTGTAAGATATTCGAAGAACGTTCCAAGAATGCCTTGATTTATAAAAGGCTTTCGTTCGAAAGTTGGGGGATATCACATTGGGAAATCCATAAGTTACGATGTGTTTACTTTGACGCATATATTGCGGGGAACCCAAATGCTATTTTACGCAACGGGTTAAGAAATTATTTTTACTCAATATATCCGAATATAGGACTTCGTGATTTAGAAAAAGCGGCTAACATGCAACATAAAGAAGCATGTTATGCTTACGGGTTAGTAATGTTCGCTTCTCACCAAAGTGAGAACAAGAACATCGGGCTACAACTATTAAACAAAACGTTCCCACAAGTGACGGAGTCGGTAATTGGGGTAAGAAATGAGGTTTTTAGGTTATTACGAGACTGTTGGTCATTACGTAACCTTCATCCTTTTGACGACGTTACAACATATTGTCTTACTATCGGTTACAACGGTTATGTTCCACAAAACTAAGGATGGGAAGTGGTATTAGTAAAACCAGAATGCATGACTTGTTTCTGGACGTATGAATTACGTGTCTTTATTGCCTTTGCTGAACGCCTTATTTATTAACTAGAATTATCTTCGCAACTGCTTTGTATCAAAGTTTTATGTGCTATATTTCATGCTATATGTAAAAAAAGCGGTATTGTAAGTTTGCAAGTTATTGTATAAAGGTTTGAATATGATATTTTTTTTTTTTTGTGATTAGTTTTTCATATAGAATTGTAGTAGTTGAAATGGTATGTTAGCTACTAAGTATGAACTTAACGGGTAGGTACTACCCGAATTAAAGAGTATAAAATGCTAATATGAAGAAAAATCTTTTATAAATAAGTTCATATTACGCTACGAAATACTATTGACTACTCTTGATATTCTATATGATTAACTCGTTTCATTTGACTATTTTGAAGGAAATGGCACCGACTACTCGACACACCTTGAATATGAGCGAAGAGGAATTTCGTGCCTTTCTTGCTTCAAACATAGCCGCAGTACAGGCTGCGCTACATACCAACAATAACTCCGAATCTAGCAATGCAGCTAACGGCGCAAGAAATCGTGTAGGATGCACCTACAAAGAATTCACTGCCTGCAAACCTTTGGAATTTGATGGAACCGAAGGACCGATCGGATTGAAACGGTGGACCGAGAAGGTCGAATCGGTGTTTGCCATAAGTAAGTGTACTGAAGAGGACAAAGTGAAGTACGCTACGCATACCTTCACAGGTACTGCGTTAACATGGTGGAATACCTATCTAGAGCAAGTGGTACAAGATGATGCTTACGCACTACCGTGGTCAGCATTCAAGCACTTGATGAACGAGAAGTACCGTTCCAGAACCGAGGTCAATAAGCTCAAGACAGAACTTAGAGGGTTACGAACCCAAGGATTTGATATTACCACGTACGAAAGACGATTCACAGAATTGTACCTATTGTGTCCGAGAGCGTTCGAAGATGAAGAAGAGAAGATCGACGCATTTGTGAAAGGATTACCGGAAAGAATCCAAGAAGATATAAGTTCACACGAGCCCGCCTCCATACAACAGGCATGTAGAATGGCTCATAAACTAGTGAACCAGATTGAGGAAAGAATTAAAGAACATGCGGCTGAAGAGGCCAATGTGAAGCAAGTCAAAAGAAAGTGGGAGTAAAACGGTGATAAGAATCACCAATACAACAACAACAGCAATTACAACAATAATCGCAACAACTATCCCAACAATCGCAACATCAATCGCAACTACAACAAACGGCCCAACAACAACAACAACAACAACTACAACAATCATCCCAACAACAATAACAACCGCAACAACAACAACAATCAGAAGCAGCTATGCCAAAGGTGTGAAAAGTATCACTCGGGGTTCTGCACCAAATTTTACAACAAGTGTAAAAGAAATGGTCATAGCGTGGCGAAGTGTGAGGTTTACGGACCAGGGGTTAACAGAACGAAAGGAACAAATGGTGTCGGAATGAGTAATGGTGGAGCAAGTAGTGTCGGAGCAAGTTATGCCAATGTAGTTTGTTATAAATGTGGAAAACCAGGCCACATTATTAGAAATTGCCCGAACCAGGAGAACACTAATGGACAAGGCCGTGGAAGAGTTTTCAATATTAATACGGCAGAGGCACAGGAAGACCCGGAGCTTGTTACGGGTACGTTTCTTATTGACAATAAATCTGCTTACGTTTTATTTGATTCGGGTGCGGATAGAAACTATATGAGTAGAGATTTTTGTGCTAAATTAAGTTATCCATTGACGCTGTTGGATAGTAAATTTTTACTCGAATTAGCAAACAGTAAATTAATTTCAGCAGATTATATATGCCGGAATCGAGAAATTAAACTGGATAGCGAAATATTTAAGATTGATTTGATACCCGTAGAGTTAGGGAGTTTTGATGTAATAGTTGGCATGGACTGGCTGAAGAAGGTGAAAGCAGAGATTGTATGTTATAAAAATGCAATTCGCATTGTACGAGAAGAACGAGAACCCTTAATGGGGTACGGAGAAAAGGGCAACACGAAGCTACATCTTATTAGTAATTTGAAGGCACAAAAACTAATAAGAAAAGGTTGCTATGCTGTTCTAGCACACGTTGAGAAAGTACAAACGGAAGAAAAGAGCATCAATGATGTTCCCGTCGCAAAAGAATTTCCCGATGTATTTTCGAAAGAATTACCGGGACTACCTCCACATCGATCTGTTGAATTTCAAATAGACCTTGTACCAGGAGCTGCACCAATAGCTCATGCTCCTTATAGACTCGCACCTAGCGAGATGAAAGAACTGTAAAGCCAACTGCAAGAACTATTAGAAAGTGGTTTCATTCAACCAAGCACATCACCATGGGGAGCTCTTGTTTTGTTTGTCAAGAAGAAGGATGGTATATTTAGGTTGTGTATTGACTACAGAGAGTTGAACAAACTTACCATCAAAAACCGTTATCCACTGCCGAGAATTGACGACTTATTTGATCAACTACAAGGCTCATCGGTTTATTCGAAGATCGATTTTTAAGTTCTGGATATCATCAAATGCGAGTAAAGGAGGATGATATTCTAAAAACTGCTTTTAAGACGCATTATGGTCATTACGAGTTTATGGTTATGCCGTTTGGATTGACTAACACACCAGCTGTGTTCATAGACCTTATGAACCGAGTGTGTGGGCCATATCTTGACAAGTTTGTCATTTTTTTCATCGATGACATACTTCTTTACTCAAAGAATGATCAAGAGCACAAAGAACAATTGAGAAAAGTGCTAGAATTATTGAGGAAGGAACAACTGTATGCAAAGTTTTCAAAGTGTGCATTTTAGTTGAAAGAAGTTCAATTCCTCGAACACATAGTGAACAAAGAAGGTATCCAGGTGGACCCGGCAAAGATCGAAACCGTTGAAAAGTGGGAAACCCCAAAAACTCTGAAGCATATACATCAATTTTTAGGATTGGCTGGTTACTACAGAAGATTCATCCAAGATTTCTCCAAAATAGCAAAACCCTTGACTGCATTAACGCATAAAGGGAAGAAATTTGAATGGAAGGATGAACAAGAGAAGGCATTTCAATTATTGAAGAAAAAGCTAACTACGGCACCTATATTGTCATTGCCTGAAGGGAATGATGATTTTGTGATTTATTGTGATGCATCAAAGCAAGGTCTCGGTTGTGTATTAATGCAACTGACGAAGGTGATTGCTTATGCGTCTAGACAATTGAAGATTAACGAGCAAAATTATACGACGCATGATTTGGAATTAGGCGCTGTTGTTTTTGCATTAAAGACTTGGAGGCACTACTTATATGGGGTTAAAAGTATTATATATACCGACCACAAAAGTCTTCAACACATATTTAATCAGAAACAACTGAATATGAGGCAGCGTAGGTGGATTGAATTATTGAATGATTACGACTTTGAGATTCGTTACCACCCGGAGAAGGCAAATGTGGTAGCCGACGCCTTGATCAGAAAGGACAGAGAACCCATTCGAGTAAAATCTATGAATATAATGATTCACACTAACCTTACTACTCAAATAAAGGAGGTGCAACAAGGAGTTTTAAAAGAGGGAAATTTAAAGAATGAAATACCCAAAGGATCGGAGAAGCATCTTAATATTCGGGAAGACGGAACCCGGTATAGGGCTGAAAGATTTTGGGTACCAAAATTTGGAGATATGAGAGAAATGGTACTTAGAGAAGCTCATAAAACCAGATACCCAATACATCCTGGAACGGGGAAGATGTACAAGGATCTTAAGAAACATTTTTGGTGGCCAGGTATGAAAGCCGATATTGCAAAATATGTAGGAGAATGTTTGACGTGTTCTAAGGTCAAAGCTGAACATCAGAAACCATCAGGTCTACTACAACAACCTGAAATCCCGGAATGAAAATGGGAAAACATTACCATGGATTTCATTACTAAATTGCCAAGGACTGCAAGTGGTTATGATACTATTTGGGTAATAGTTGATCGTCTCACCAAGTCAGCACACTTTCTGCCAATAAGAGAAGATGACAAGATGGAAAAGTTAGCACGACTGTATTTGAAGGAAGTCGTCTCCAAATATGGAATACCAATCTCTATTATCTCTGATAGGGATGCCAGATTTATTTCAAGATTCTGGCAGACATTACAGCAAGCATTAGGAACTCGTCTAGACATGAGTACTGCCTATCATCCACAAACTGATGGGCAGAGCAAAAGGACGATACAAACGCTTGAAGACATGCTACGAGCATGTGTTATTGATTTCGGAAACAGTTGGGATCGACATCTACCGTTAGCAGAATTTTCCTACAACAACAGCTATCATTCAAGCATTGAGATGGCGCCGTTTGAAGCACTTTATGGTAGAAAGTGCAGGTCTCCGATTTGTTGGAGTGAAGTGGGGGATAGACAGATTACGGGTCTGGAGATAATATAAGAAACTACCGAGAAGATCATCCAAATTCAACAACGGTTGAAAACCGCCCAAAGTCGACAAAAGAGCTACACCGATATTAAAAGAAAAGACATAGAATTTGAAATTGGAGAAATGGTCATGCTTAAGGTTGCACCTTGGAAAGGTGTTGTTCGATTTGGTAAACGGGGGAAATTAAATCCAAGGTATATTGGACCATTCAAGATTATTGATCGTGTCGGACCAGTAGCTTACCGAATTGAGTTACCTCAAAAACTTGCGAATGTACATAACACTTTCCACGTCTCGAATTTGAAGAAATTTTTTGCTAAAGAAGATCTCACTATTCCGTTGGACGAAATCCAAATCAATGAAAAACTTCAATTCATTGAAGAACCCGTCGAAATAATGGATCGTGAGGTTAAGATACTTAAACAAAACAAGATACCGATTGTTAAGGTTCGATGGAATGCTCGTAGAGGACCTGAGTTCACCTGGGAGCATGAAGATCAGATGAAGAAGAAATACCCGCATCTATTTCCAGAAGATTCGTCAACACTTTCAACAGCTTAAAATTTCGGGACGAAATTTATTTAACGGGTAGGTACTGTAGTGACCCGAACTTTTACATGTTTTTATATATTAAATGAAATTGATATTTACATGATTAAATGTTTCCAACATGTTAAGCAATCAAACTTGTTAAGACTTAATTAATTGAAATAGGTTTCATATAGACAATTGACCACCCAAGTTGACCGGCGATTCACGAACGTTAAAACTTGTAAAAACTATATGATGACATATATATGGATATATATATATATATATATATATATATATATATATATATATATATATATATAGTTAACATGATATTATGATAAGAAAACATATCATTAAGTATATTAACAATGAACTACATATGTAAAAACAAGACTACTAACTTAATGATTTTGAAACGAGACATATATGTAACGATTATCGTTGTAACGACATTTAATGTATATATATCATATTAAGATATATTAATACATCATGATATCATGATAATGTAATAATTTAACATTTCATTTGATTTAATAAACAATGGGTTAACAACATTTAACAAGATCGTTAACCTAAAGGTTTAAAAACAACACTTACATGTAACGACTAACGATGACTTAACGACTCAGTTAAAATGTATATACATGTAGTGTTTTAATATGTATTCATACACTTTTGAAAGACTTCAAGACACTTATCAAAATACTTCTACTTAACAAAAATGCTTACAATTACATCCTCGTTCAGTTTCATCAACAATTCTACTCGTATGCACCCGTATTCGTACTCGTACAATACACAGCTTTTAGATGTATGTACTATTGGTATATACACTCTAATGATCAGCTCTTAGTAGCCCATGTGAGTCACCTAACACATGTGGGAACCATCATTTGGCAACTAGCATGAAATATCTCATAAAATTACAAAAATATGAGTAATCATTCATGACTTATTTACTTGTAAACAAAATTACACATCCTTTATATCTAATCCATATACCAACGACTAAAAACACCTACAAACACTTTCATTCTTCAATTTTCTTCATCTAATTAATCTCTCTCAAGTTCTATCTTCAAGTTCTAAGTGTTCTTCATAAATTCTACAAGTTCTAGTTTCATAAAATCAAGAATACTTCCAAGTTTGCTAGCTTACTTCCAATCTTGTAGAGTGATCATCCAACCTCAAGAAATCTTTATTCTTTACAGTAAGATATCTTTCTAATACAAGGTAATACTCATATTCAAAATTTGATTCAATTTCTATAACTATAACAATCTTATTTCGAGTGGAAATATTACTTGAACTTGTTTTCGTGTCATGATTCTTCTTCAAGAACTTTCAAGCCATCCAAGGATCCTTTGAAGCTAAATCCATTTTTCTCATTTCCAGTAGCTTTATCCAGAAAACTTGAGGCAGTAATGATGTTCATAACATCATTCGATTCATACATATAAAGCTATCTTATTCGAATGTTTAAACTTGTAATCACTAGAACATAGTTTAGTTAATTCTAAACATGTTCGCAAACAAAGTTAATCCTTCTAACTTGAATATTAAAATCAAATAAACACATGTTCTATATCTATATGATATGCTAACGTAATGATTTAAAACCTGGAAACATGAAGAACACTGTAAAACCGGACATACGCCGTCGTAGTAACACCGCGGGCTGTTTTGGGTTAGTTAATTAAAAACTATGATAAACTTTGATTTAAAAGTTGTTATTCTGGGAAAATTATTTTTCTTATTAACATGAAACTATATCCAAAAATCATGGTTAAACTCAAAGTGGAAGTATGTTTTCTAAAATGGTCATCTAGACGTCGTTCTTTCGACTGAAATGACTACCTTTACAAAAATGACTTGTAACTTATATTTCCGACTATAAACCTATACTTTTTCTATTTAGATTCATAAAATAGATTTCAATATGAAACCATAGCAATTTGATTCACTCAAAACGGATTTAAAATGAAGAAGTTATGGGTAAAACAAGATTGGATAATTTTTCTTGTTGTAGCAACGTGAAAATTGGTAACAAATCTATATTAATCATATCCTAGCTAACTTATATTGTATTATACATGTATTCTAATATATTATGTAATCTTGGGATACCATAGACACGTATGCAAATGTTTTGACATATCATATCGACCCATGTGTATATATTATTTGGAACAACCATAGACACTCTATATGCAGTAATGTGGGAGTTAGCTATACAGGGTTGAGGTTGATTCCAAAAATATATATACTTTGAGTTGTGATCTAGCCTGAGACGTGTATACACTGGGTCGTGGATTGATTCAAGATAATATATATCAATTTTTTTCTGTACATCTAACGTTGGACAACTAGTTGTAGGTTACTAACGAGGACAGCTGACTTAATAAACTTAAAACATCAAAATGTATTAAAAGTGTTGTAAATATATTTTGAATATACTTTGATATATATGTACATATTTGTTATAGGTTCGTGAATCGACCAGTGGCCAAGTCTTACTTCCCGACGAAGTAAAAATCTGTGAAAGTGAGTTATAGTCCCACTTTTAAAATCTAATATTTTTGGAATGAGAATACATGCAGGTTTTATAAATGATTTACAAAATAGACACAAGTACGTGAAACTACATTCTATGGTTGAATTATCGAAATCGAATATGCCTCTTTTTATTAAGTCTGGTAATCTAAGAATTAGGGAACAGACACCCTAATTGACGCGAATCCTAAAGATAGATCTATTGGGCCTAACAAACCCCATCTAAAGTACCGGATGCTTTAGTACTTCGAAATTTATATCATATCCGAAGGGTGTCCCGGAATGATGGGGATATTCTTATATATGCATCTTGTTAATGTCGGTTACCAGGTGTTCACCATATGAATAATTTTTATCTCTATGTATGGGATGTATATTGAAATATGAAATCTTGTAGTCTATTGTTACGATTTGATATATATAGGTTAAACCTATAACTCACCAACATTTTTGTTGACGTTTAAAGCATGTTTATTCTCAGGTGAATATTAAGAGCTGCCGCTGTTGCATACTAAAATAAGGACAAGATTTGGAGTCCATGTTTGTATGATATTATGTAAAAACTGCATTCAAGAAACATATGTCGATGTAATATATTTCTATTGTAAACCATTATGTAATGGTCGTGTGTAAACAGTATATTTTAGATTATCATTATTTGATAATCTACGTAATGCTTTTGAAACCTTTATTGATAAAATAAAGGTTATGGTTGTTTTAAAAATGAATGCAGTCTTTGAAAAACGTCTCATATAGAGGTCAAAACCTCGCAACGAAATCAATTAATATGGAACGTTTATAATCAATATGAACGGGACATTTCACTGGATGGATCTGAAGATAATGCTAAGCTTGTTAGTAACGTTCAAGGACATGAGATCACTGTTTCTAAGGAAGTGATAAGAAGGATTTTAGGTTTCAATGACGAAAACTGTTCTCACATGACGATCAGTCGAGAAAGAATTCATGGTTGTTTTAAGAGATGTGCTTATTCTGGTTACCTAATTGTTAATTCTGAGTTAGTGAAGACATGTCTACCACCACAGTTTAGATATCTTGCTCATGTGATCATTCATTGTTTGAGTGGACGCAAGTCTGGTTTTGATAAGTTGAACTAGAAAGTGCAGAGTATGTTTGTGGCACTTGTCTCAGGGTTTGTTCTACACTACTTCAAAGCGAATCTTTTCAGTTCTACTCAGAGATATCTCATTTATGCCCGTTTTCTTCAATTGATCATTAATGATGCTGCACCTGATCTACCTAAGCTTGAAGAAGATATTATTCACCTAAAGCCAATGAATCCGATAACTTTCTAAAGAATGGAGGAGACAAGGAATGAGGATTTAAAGCCTGACTTTAAAAGAAAGCTCATTTGTCATCTAATCAAGGAGAACTATCAATGTCCAGTAGGTAATGCTTGAAGGAATGAGGATTCAAACTCTAACTACGAAGTTACCGGTGAGGAAGGTGAGGGTGATAATCAGAAAGCTACTAGTAATATTCAAGGAGGAGGTAATTTTGATTATGAGATTATCGAGGGTGATGATGAAGTGACAGAGAGGATGTCAGCTTGACTCAGAGGAAAAGGAAAGGAAAGGATCCTATGACCTCAGAACAACTCAAGAAGAAAGAGAAAAGAACGAAGTATTCTTATGAGTCACCTCAGAAGTCATCACAGGGAGGTTCAAAACAACAAACTCAGAGGAAACCGTCCGGGTTTATGAAGGATGCAAGAGCTGCTATTATCTCACCAAAACCTTCCACAACAACACCTCAGGTCACATCAGACGAATACAAGACACAACAAAATTTACTGATGTCTTTGATCACGAAAATAACCAATCTGGAAAATCAAGCTACTGAGGAGAAGAAGATCAGTAATGCTAAGATTGAATCGTTGGTGGAAAAGAACAAGAGGTTATCTGATAGGTTGGATCGACAGAAGAGTAGGACAGATAAGTTGAAGAAGAAGTTTTTGGCGATTAAGAGTGAGAACAAGGAGAAATTGAAGAAGTTGAATGAAAGAATCGAATAGCTTACCTCTGGTAAAACAAAGTTGATTAAGGAGAAAGGAGAAGAATTTTCTTCTGATTTGGGAAATGATGATGAGAAAGACGATGAAGACGACGCTGGAACTGGAGGACCCTCTTTTGGATACCCGTTAGTGATACCTATTCGAAGTTTTAATGAATATGGTGAGGTCTTTACTGCTGAATATTATATGAATTATTCAAAATGTTTTTAATAATGCAGAAAAGGGGGACGTTCCACCAAGTGATTTTCCGATGGAACAGCTTGCTGCTCTGGCATACGATAGCGAAAACGATACAGAGGATGCAGAGACATCAGAAGCTAAAAACAAGGCTACACAAGAAGAGTCATTTTCAAGTATCCCTCCCGAATCAATCCAAAATATCAACTTAAGTGATTTCGATAATTTGTTTGCTGATGAGAAGAGTGAAGATTCTGTTGGTAAAGATAGTTTGAAAGAGGATGTGATTATTGAGTCCGAGGACGAATTTGTGACAGAATCTGATGATGAAGAAGAAGAAGAAGAAGAAGAAGAAGAAGAAGAAGAAGAAGAAGAAGAAGAAGAAGAAGAAGAAGAAGAAGAAGAAGAAGAAGAAGAAGAAGAAGAAGAAGAAGAAGAAGAAGAAGAAGAAGAAGAAGAAGAAGAAGAAGAAGAAGTTGAGATTGTTATGCCTTCGCTTGAGCCATACTCGCATCCGTCACTCAACACCTTAAGTGACTTCTTCAATCTGAGTAGTGAGGAGAAAAGAAAGAACTTAATTGAGTTAGAAAAGGCGAGTAAGGTATACAAAGAACAAGTGAAAGAAGTGGATGTTATGATAGAAAGGAACAAGAAGATCCGACATGAGAAACTGCTCATTGAGAAAGAAAGAAAAGAAACTGAATTGAAAGATAAGAAACTCTGAGCCGAACAAGCCGAGGTAGAGGGATGGAATGAGATTAAGAAATGGTTTATACGTGATAGGGTTAAAGTGAATAGAAACATTATAGAAGACGAGATCCGTCAGAGTTGGTGGAAACAAAACGCCGTTAACCCTGATCAGTTGAATAAGCCAGAACTCGAGCCGAAGTTTGCTAGTTTCTACGAAAGGGGAAAGAGAACCAAGAAGTATTCCAAGGGTAAAATACTAAGCTGGGGTTACTTCAATGAGATCAATTGTTTCGTGATCAAGAGGGAAGGAGGAGTTGATTACATGGCACGTCCTAGTCACTTCAAAACTCTACCGTACTTCGAGATCATGCAACTTGCTAAGCTGAAGATGTTGAACACTGAAGATTGTGACCTTTCCAGGTGGTTTCAGAGAAAACTCATATATAAGTATAAGATAGGGAAATGGGACATCTTTAAGTCAACAGCCGCCATGTTTTCCATGCACCCGACAAAGAGAAATTCTAAAGGTGGATCTGTACGCGTTGTTAAGTTCCGTCCAGCCAAGTACATGAAGTAATCTCCATTGATGCCCTTACCCAAGGATATATGCAAAAACTTCAGATGGTGGTTCTATGATGAGTTGTCGGAGGAAGCAGTGATCTTGACTGCGATTGAGAAGGAAGATGGAAGCATACAGTTCGACAATGTGAGGATTCTAGATCCCATGTAGCTGAGGAACTTATCGAGATTTGATGTGGAGACTCTTCACTGCCATCACATTACTTTTAGAGATGATCGAAAAGAGGAAGCTATGAGATATTAACGTGTGATCGATGTCTACTATGCATACCTCAACAGAAACAGTGATGCTCAAAGCTCAAATCAAGTTCAAGCCAGCTAATCTATGTCAGATACTGTGTTGCTCGTTTGTATTTGGTTTTTGATGATGATGATGATGTATTTAGCCGAGAGAGAGAATCTGGATATGTACTTGATGTTAAACTGATGTTACTTTTGGACTTATATGTATTTCATGGACGTTTACTTTATTGTAATCGATGGTCTAGGTCCTAGGGGGAGTTTTTGATGCATTTTATGTAAGTCCCTAGACATCTAACCTACGTCCATTGCAGGTACTTCAGTTTATGGGATACCATGATCACTCGTTATTATCCTATCTGTGTTTGTATGCAGTTACAGGTACTGCAGAAAAGCGATATGGATGTTTGACTATGTTAAACTTAGTCAGACGTGAGAGTGAAGTCTCACTCGTACGGCTGACAGGCTCATACGCACGGTTGATGCTGAGCTAAGTCACAATTATAACCTAAATGAGATGACACGAGTGAGTGATCACCCGTACGGTTGATGAAGCCAAATCGTACGTGTGATGGATGACTCGTATGGGTGAGTCAACAGCAGAGGTATATAAGTGTTATGTTCTTCATTTTAGGTTAAGCCTTTCACACACACACCACTCAGATCTGGTTCCCTGAATTCGATCCTCTCTCAACCCAAATCACTCCAGGTAGTGAATAATAGCTCTAGACATTAATCTAATCACACCCTTGTTGTGGTTTGACTAATTTAATCCCAAAAAGCTCCTAATATTCACTTAGATTGGTTTGATTCACTAATTCCGCCTTTGTGTGAATTAAAGCTGTTGATTTCGAAGTTCCTAGTCATGTTTCAACAGGATCATATCCTCATCGGACTTCAAGACTTATCAAGAGCCGAAACTGTGGACTACTTATCTTTCAGAATATCTTCAAGAGAAGTACCGGAATCTTCTACCACAATTGGTCCGACACTTTCTCAGGTTTTTTCCGCCAAGACTCACATTCCCTCAAGAAGACCAAGATCACAACCATCAGCGAGGAATGTTTGCTTCTTAAAGCATCACTACGGTCGAGCCAACGACCATAAACAAAAGCGCTTCTCGGGAGGCAACCCGTGCAATAAAGTAGAGTAGAAGAATAAAGAACGACAAATGAGCCAATAAAGACGCAAGGATTGGATACCAGCCACATCTGCTAGGGGTATTTCTTTCTTTTCGCTACTAGCTCAAGATTCAAACTATGCCACATCCTAGCTTATCACTAAGTATGGGATAACACCCAATAAAAGCACTAGACAAATACTCCCAAATCTTCAACTAAAACTCCTAAGTGTGGGATACACTAGGAACATTGAGGACAATGTTCGTCTAAGTGTGGGATGTTGGTATAATCTTTTTATGCTATATTATAATAACCCATTATGAAGATTCCAAGTCCTTAAGCCAAATTTCAAAATTTTTGCAAAAGAAACCCTTTTCGAAAGAGTATTTTTGAAAACCTAAAACGTTTGTCAATAAAAATAAGGCTTAAGTAAGGGGGAAATCTTGTTAGATTGAGACCTCTAATAGAGCATTGCATGACTAAGGCATTATCGACCTAAATTGATTATGGTGAGGCACCCCAAATAAGACCAGCATTCATCTTTAATGCTTCACTATTTTCTGTTGAGAGTGCCGATGTCTGTGCTCAGAATCAGAACTTGCTTTAGATCTACATTTCCAAGCAGGAAAACGCGATTCGGTTGTAATCAAAAGAGCTAGCCATTTGTCAAACATAAATCATCCACACCTCCACTACTTCTACTCCACCACCACATCCACATCACCTTTATCCAGAAAATGAGATTCCTTCCGAAAACCCGATGTTATAAACCTCTCAAGTATCATGGCAAAGGTCTTGAAAAAGTTTACCGGCAAAAAGTTTCTCGAGATGAAGTCTACAAAAAAAAAAATTTATATATATATATATATATATATATATATATATATATATATATATATATATATATATATATATATATATTAGTTCTGAGAAAAGGAGCAGAACTTAATAAGAGAAATGCCGAAGAGAACTTGACCGAAAATGATTATCAAATGAAGAAAAGTTCAAAAGTGCTTCTCAAAACACTTCAGCACTCCTATCTATCCAAATAAAAGTCGGTATAAAGACCACATTACCCCTTTCATCTCACCCTTCAAAAACAACTTCACTACCACACCAAAATTCCTTTCCCATCACTGACAAATGACCTATAAAAGCTGAGATTACTACCGTTCTCGCATTAGTAGCAAGGATTTGAGTCTTTATCAAGCCTATGACGATGGGTGCAGCATGACTGGCTATAAGTGTATTCATTTCTTAGATCTATAGGGAACCCTAAACACTTGAGTGATTCGAGTGACCCGTGAAAGCTAGCCTATGTTATGTAATCTCCTCGCATGCTTGCAGATATAATTTCAATCCTAACATAGATGACTCATCTTATCTTTTGCTCTTATAATAAAAGCAAACCGCTTAGGCTATTAGAAAAGAAACACCGAAAAGATTCTTAAAGAATGAGAGTTTGCTTGAGGACAAGCAAAGTCTAAGTGTGGGATATTTGATATCGGCCAAAAAGTCACGTTTTCACCCCGGTATTAAGGCCCAAAAACAACAAAGATTCGAACTTTATCGTCAAAATACCCACTTCGTTGGTTATAATTGAAGAACAAGTAATTACGAAGGCAGTGCAAAAAGAATCAAGAGAATCGGAGCTAAAACAAAAATTCTAGAGCGAAAACGGTGAAAGACAAGAAATCAAGTTACGATCCAGTGAATCAAGGCTGACCAGCATCAAAAACGGCCTTCCAAACGGCCAGCCATACGGCCTGCCAGTATGTAAACGGCCTGCCAAATACGGCTCACCAAGCGGCCTACCATACGGGCTGCCAGAAAAACGGCCTGCCAAATACGGGCCACCAAACGTCCTGCCATACGGCCAGCCAGCCGTATTTTGGAAAATTCCTAGTCTATTTAAAGGGGCTTTGTCATTCGTTCTAAGACACACTTCAATTCACTTCTTTCTCTCTCTTGTACAATATTAGTCATACTCTCAAGGCGTTCGACTCCGTGCGGGAAACCTAGTACCCAGAGAAGAACGCTGAAGATTGTATTAGGAGCGGTCTGGAGTCTTGAAGTTGTCACTTTTGTATTTGGAACTCGATAAAATCTACTGGTACTTCTATCCTTTATCTTATATAATGTTTTATGATATTGTTGCCATGATTAGCGAGTAGTTATCTTTAGTGTATGCTATGATGTAAGTAGTTATAATGCCGAAATAATATTATGGTTTGTGTATGCTGTTGAAATGCTTTCCGATTATGCTTTAAACTCAATCGCTTTTCCAACTAATAGAAAGTAGTTATAGGCTCTGTTATTGGGAAGTCACGAACCCCGATTCAGAGTACACTATCTGTGTCACCCCTTGGTAAGAGAAGTCTATAGGATACAACATAAGATCGACTGAGGCACACCAGTTGTAGTAAGTATATCAAGCTTTGGATTCCGACTGAGGACTCTTTCGTAGTGAAACATCTGACTAGACCATGCTAGTGTAGTCACCAAGCATATAAACTTCGTACGCGCACGCTGAAGCACAGCAGTTGTTGTAAGCTGTACCTCTGCTTAGTAAGGCTATGGAACCCGGCTAGTGTTGACCAGTACACTGCACCATAACGCGGTCTCAAGCATTGCACCCTGATTGAAGGATTCTTAGTTAATTAAGGAACTGTTTATTTAGACACATAAAGGATTGGACCGTTAGGATAACCGAACATGTTCATGGAAGTCAGCTTGACTTGGCCATGGTGTTCTTTATGGTTAAACTCTTTAAAAGGGCCTAACTATCTTTTACCAATCATTAACGAAAGCATTAAAACACATCACGTCTCTCGGATATGGTAAACCATGTATTCTATTATGCTTAAGAATGTTTAGACCATTTCAGAATGTTAATACGTGACCTAACCGAGTCGCTCAATTGGATGAGCCGTCTGAACATGTATGCCTGTAATCAGACTGCACAGGTGTCGGTGGTAAGGGACATTGCTGTCTATTCAGAATCTTCAAGCCTAACGCAGTACCCAGTGACATGTCTTATGACAGGGGCGTTTAGGACCAGTGTAATGAATACAGGGCCTCTGCCTATTCATGAGCCAGCACTCCATAATCTCGGCAGAATAACTGATTAATTCATAGCATGCACTCACTTTAACCTTATCTGAATTACGAATTTTATCGCATTTACTTTATCTGTCTTATAAATTAGAAAATCCAAAAATAAATATTCACTACTCCCTAACTATCTTAGGGCTAAATATAGGTTCGATTCTACTGATATCTCAAAAATACGACTCTAGGTCATACTTCCCTTACTTATAAGGAGTAGTAAGATTTAGGCCCTGCTAAATATAAATTTAAAACAATACCCTCCCCAACGAGTGGCTGATCCTGCCGAGCCGCGGCCTGATGACACCGCGCAAATAAAAACCGTCCGTTTCGGGCATATCATGAGACTTCCTAATCTACATCATTTTATACTGACATTGGTTAATGCATCATTTCACGATGTATTACACCGATGTATCGTACTGTGGGAAGAGGAGCCTTAAGCTTCACATAGTGTTGTCTTCTTGATGAAGAGCAATGGCTTCGTGCTAGTGTTGCTTAGACAACACACGCCATGGTCAAAAGCCATGGTACCCCTTTTAAAATATGGAAATGTAGTATTGCTACATTTTCTTAAAAAATAGCATAAAAGCTAGATGCGTGGGAAGTGGGGTCCAAGGACCTTAAATAAATTAACAAGTGTTTAAACACTTCCGGGAGAATCGAGTCCTCCCATGTTGTTTCTAGGAAGTAAAGTCTTCCAAAGCTTGGAAGTAAAGTCTTCCAAGTTAAGTTGAGTTACAAAGACCATTGCTTGAAAGTAAAGTCTTTCAGGTGTCGTGCATTAGACCCCCCGAAACATTTACACCCAAGGTAGTTGCTTTCCCATCACTATTGACACCGAATAGTATGTTTACGGGGGGAGTAGCTATCAGTGCGACCGTCCCACAATCGGGAAGGCTTGTATGCACACAGCTTTTGAGCCCAAGAGAATTGTTATCTCATCTCTTTTGAACCGGGAAGTAGTTTATCCTAGATAATATACCGGGGTAACAATTGTCCGTGAGGCTATCTCAAAATCGAGATGGCTTTGAAAGCACATAACCTTAAAACCCAAAATTTCCGAAAAACTCGTTTTGTGTAAAAACTTAACTAGTTTTCCCGTTCTTAAAATACAAAAATGGTTTTCTTAAGGTCTTGTTTTTCCTAAGGCCAAATTTTTCTTGGTTCCGCATATAGTGTTCTTGATTCGGGGTAATGAAGCTTTTGGGTGATCATGAGTTCTATTTTGAAGATTATATTTGTTTGAAGACTTGAACCTTGCTCTTATTTTGTTGAAGACTACACAATATGGAGTTAATGATTTTGAAGATGATATCGGTATGATTTGATTCTATTGTTATTGATGACTTGTTCGAGTATGTTATCTTTGTTAGAGTTGATATTGTTTGAAGATAGACTTGCTTGAGGACAAGCAAGATTCAAGTATGGAGGATTTTGATATTGCCTCATTTATATATATTTTTTACTAGCAATATAGGTTCATTCTTGTTGCTTTTTGGTTTAAAGATTGAGTAATCATGATGATAATTGTTATAGATCGAGCTTTTAGATTCCTTTGAGGTAATTTGAAGAGTTAGTATGTTTTGAGGTAATTTCGGGGGTATATTCATGTAAAAATCGAAAGTCAAAACAAAGCATTCAAGTCTAGAAGATTAAACGGTAAATACTGGTCAAAAAAGAGCATCTCGCGGCCGTAATCCTCCTTATTGCGATCGCGATTTTGTGGTGGTTTTCTTGATTGATGTACAAAAGTGTGCAGTGCTTAATTTGCCTTTCAAACTTTTAAGTTATAAAACTTTTATTAATACACTTTTAACACCCTAACGAGCAACAAAACCCGATCAGATGTAGTATTTTAGGTTATCGTCCCAAGAGAGCGTAGATGCGGATAAGAGTTGTTTTATTAAAATAGTTTAATTCTTATATATTAAAGATATATTTTTATGTCTTTTATGGGATAGATTCTTATCTCTTAGGAAAGAGATGATTGAAGACAAATGAAATAACAGAATATGAACCAGAAAATAAAGATTTAAAATAAACAATTATAAATAAAAAACAATTGCATGAACGAATAATTCATACGGGAATCATATTAAGCAAGTTTCATAATTTATAAACACAAATCAGAATAATAATCATAGACCAACTATTATCCCTTATAGGTTAAGCTAAGTGTTGCATATTATTCAATAAGTAGGACCTAAAGCATATGCTAAACACATGGTGTGCATGACTAACATCTTAATTCTTCATGTTTAATTCAATTACATGATACATATCAATCTTGTGGTGAGGACCAATATGAAAATAGACTGACAAATTATATAAGCTATTAAACATCAAGTATATCAACTCAAGTTACTAGCTGAAAGTCAATTACTACTAAGTTCTCATGCAATCATTAATTAAACAAATCCAAACAAAGGTTCTTCGATTAAGCCTAACAATATCGAATTCTATTATATAAGCGTAATTCCAATTAAACAAGCTTATCACTATTATGTTATTTAACTTAGTTGCATGCAATTCAATTTAACAAGTTTGATGTACTAGATCTAAACAAGTAGCATGAATCGAATAATAGATCATCGGTTCAAATACTAATTTATCCTAAAATCATGTTATTTAATCACTAAGTATGGCTAACAAGTATATTAAAGCATAGCAGATTCAAAACAGTTTAAACATCATTATAGAAACTCGACCATACAGATCTGGAAAAGAACCAGGAACTGTACGGATAAAGCACACGAAGCCGGCGGCTTCCTCCCAACCAAGCCGGCGGCTTGGGGTTGTGAGGCCGGCGGCTTCATCTGATTCCCAGATGAAGTTTAGTTTTCGTCCAAGTAACCACTATGAATGTTTAGTTCATAGCAGAAGACGAACAGAAACAATTACAGTAAATAAAATAGATAAAACAGTGAAGTAAAGATAGAATCATTCCTTAAAAAGAAGGTAGATGTAAGAAACTTTGAATTAAAAACTCGAACGATTCTTATTTACAATGAATAAATCTAACCTAAGGGTTTAGAGAAAACCCTAAAAAGAAAAATGACCTAACCAGAATTATTGAATTCTGAAAAACTACATATGAAAACTGAGACCAGATGCCTCTATTTAGAGTGTTCAGGGATGGTGGCCAAGCCGTGCCTTAGGTCGGTGACTCCTTCTGCAAGTTTAACTTAATCAGCAAGCTCAAATCTTTAACCGTCATAACTAAGCCGGCGGCTTCAGGGAAGGCCGGCGGCTTCAATGATTCGCCAAATCTTTCTTATTTTGTTTTCATTTTTACTTGAACTTGGTCGACAAGTCGAGAAACTGTGTCCATTAGGCTTGCAGCTTCAGTAACAAGCCGGCGGCTTCCTTTGCTTTTTACTTGGTCAACACATTCTTTCTATTTTAAAGATATTCTGGAACATTCTGGCACATTCAGCTCCAAGCCAGCGGCTTCCTTGAATCCATGCTGGCGGCTTCATTAGCCTTTCTGCAATTTTCTGTTTTTTTAATCCTGTTTGATACATAACTTTGATAAAATCCTTAGAAATACCTTTTTCCCTTTTCTACCCATTTTAGTGTGTTTTGGGATTAAAATGACTTTAAAATACTAAGATAACTCGTCAAAATGGTATTAAAAAACTGTATAATTTATGAGTTATCAAATTCCCCAAACGTAAACATTTACTTGTCTTCAAGTTAACCTTATAAATTATATCATGGGTATTAAAGTAAAATTGCAAAGTCAAAAATATATCTTAATAAGAAGTTAGTGTTTATTATTTGTAAGAACTAGTCTGAACCAGACCAAGGATTACAAGCAGTCCTAATGTTTATTAAGTCATATTTATACAAGTTGGTCACCATTGGACTCTTTTATTTTCTAACCAGAACTTTTATAAGTATATGGTTCTCATTGGAACTCTTTTCTTTTGTTGGCCTTCATTGGGCTCTTTTTCCTTTCATTTCTTTTACTTTCATGCTTAGCTTTTTAGCTTTACACTTTGACAATTTTTCTAAATTGGCCCTTCATTGGGACTCTTTTTGCTGCCTCAGTGGTCCACGCTTATTATGCCATATGGTAGTGGCTATAAGTTCGCACTCGTTTCACAATTTTTTTTGGCTTTTCTCTTTTATCTTAAACAAGTAATCCGATCTCGAAATTGAGAGTAGTTCTATTATTATCATTAAGATTAAGTTAGTAAAAAGACATAAGTTTGACTAAGAATTTATACTTTCTAAAAAAAAAAAAATTTAAATTGTACCAATTTTTTTTCACTTTTTGGGGAAAATTGTAATATCTTTTAATCTTTTTAAGTGAGTAATCACTTCCCTCCCCACACTTAGATTATGCATTGTCCTCATTGGATTTTATAATAAAGATAATAATAAATAAAAGACATAATTGAAAATAAGGGAAAGAGTGATGTTACTTGATTGTAGGATCATAGAATGATTGCGGAACACTTTTACGAACTTCTTTTGAATTTAATAATTTGACAAAATATTAAATAATACAAATTATAACACAACCATAATATATCATTAATAACTTTCATCACTTAAATAATTTTAACACTTAGGAGCTATATTGCTCTTACATTCATAATTAAATAAGTAAAAAAAAAAACTCCTAATAAACATAAAGGGATAGGTAGTTTTGATTATAGAGTCGGTTGCGCGACTCATTCTTCTGACAGAATTACTCCTTAGGCGCTTTTTCCCCACACTTATTCTTTTCTATTTCATTCAACATCTTAATTTGTTGCAAGAAATTCAATGTGGTGTCAAGACCATTTCGAAATGATATTTCAAATTTTAACATTTAATTCATGGATTTGTTTTCTTACTTCAGAACTAAGATTATACTGCTCTTTTATGAATTCGGTCACTATTTTATCAACAGTAAGCTCGTCATCATCCTCTTTATCAATTTTAACCACTTTCACATTTGAGCGAGGAACTTTAGATCTTGGAACTAACGGAATAGATTCAAATATGGCACCATAACAAATAGTTAACGAATTATCAGCATAGTTAATGGTGGCACGAGCAGTAGCTAGAAACGGAGATCCTAGGATTAGAGGAGTTATCGGATCTTCTTTCATGTCCATAACCACGAAATCAATTCTATAGAAAGCATAACCAACAATAACTTCAACTTATTTAACAATCCCCAACGACTTATGTAAACGACTATCAGCGAAACAAACAGTCCCTTGAATAGGTTCCAACGATGGCAACCCTAAATGATTGTAAATGGAGAATGGCATAACATTAATACTAGAACCAGTATCAGCTAATGCAATAACAGGAATTGGACCACGAATTAAGCAAGGAACTTGGAATTCCCCTGGATCAGAACGCATACCAACAGGAATTTCAGGTGATGCATATGGATCTATGGGATCAATTGTGAATGAATAAAGTGGGCGGGAACCTTCTTTTCTCCTTTCTTCCAACTGTTTCATAGTATCAGCTAACCAATCATCTTTATTTTCACACTCTGATTTTTCACTAGTAACTTCACTATTTTCATCACCCTTTTTATCAACCACTTCTTCTTTCCCATCAAACAACTCGTGCATAAAAATTACCTCATCATGATCAAGACCTCAAACTTTAGCATCTTTCGATTTGTCTTCCTCATTAGCAGTCAACTTCTTTATTTCTTGTTCATATTCTTCTTCTCCCATCTCAAACTCCCATAAGTACCTCAAACCAGGTTCATAAACATCAACCCTATTTACTTCTCGAATCACATTCACCTTTTCAAAATGAACTTCTTTATAAACTTCAGATTCAGCAGGAACTTTACCCTCGACAAGTTTGAACAACTTAACAACATTGTACTCTAAGTTTCGAATGGACGCTTGATGATTATTTTGTACTTGGGAAAGTTGAGCCTTTATGTTATCATTAGCTTCATTTTGATTTTTGATGAAAGTTAGGAGGCTTTCTTCAAGAATAGACTTCTTTTCAGTTTGAGAATTAGAAGAATTTGGAATGAAGGGTGCTCTAACAGGAAAGAAACCAGGTGGGTTTTTATTATTATTAGGATAAGGTGTATTATAATTATTACGATAATTTAGGTTTGCTTGAAATTGATTCACATAGGAGACATTTTCAACTTGCTCCATAGTAAGACTAGCAACACAATCTTTAGTAGCATGAGCACCTTGGCATCTTCCACAACCTACCTTAATCATATGCTTTTCTTTAGTAAGCTTTTCAATTTGCCTTCCCAGATTACCCAACTGCAAATTCATAGCTTTAACCATATCTTTAGAATCATAACTAACAGATTTTACTGAACAAGAAATATCTAAGTCTTGGTGCCATTCATGGGAATGGGCAGCCAACTTATTAATCAATGTTTCAGCTTCTTCGGCAGTTTTACTCATAATGTTTCCTCCAGCAGATGTATCAATCTCTCTTCTTGTAGCAATATCACAACCTTTATAGAAAGTAGTTACCTTTTTAAACTTATCTAAACCATGTTGTGGACAACCTCTAAGCATTTGACCAAATCGTACCCAAGCAGAATAAAGATACTCGTTAGTTTTCTGACGAAAATTAGCAATTTCAGTTTGAAGGGTGACAGTTTTTGATGCGGCAAAGAATCGAGTAAGAAATTTTTCAACCATCGTATCCCAGCTAGTAATATCTCCTTCAGGTAATGAGTTTAACCATTCTTTAGCTTCATCTTTTAATGACCATGGAAAGAGGCGAAGATAAATGACATTACTTTCTACATTATTAATGTTAAATTGATTACAAATATCTTTAAAATTCCAAATGTGAGCATTAGCATCTTCTTTTTCAGTACCCCTAAATTGGTTATCCTTAAGCAAATGAAATATAGGACCCTTAATATCAAAATTTTCTTTTATAACAGGCTGAGTAATAACATGACCTAATCCTTCCCGACCCGCTTTTATTAACGCTTCCATTAAATTTTCAGTAGTCATTTCAATTTCTGAACCAAAAAGAGATCTCAAATTAGAATCAGGACTACACTGGGGACTAGATAATGAATCGTCATTAGAAGTAGTTCCTTCATTGAAATTTAATTTCTTAACGATATCCGAATCCTTAGAAGGTTTAAATAATATATCGGGATTTGGTAACATATCTTGTAAGACTAGTTTCTTGGATCGAGTATTCATGTGATCTAAAATCATAAAAAGAATTATTTTAGGAGAAAATGTTTTAGACTTTAAAGGTTATATATAATTATATTTTGAGTTTATTCTAATTTCTCTTTTAATATTTAAGAAGTATATTAGTATATTAGTAAATTTTAAATTAATAAATATAATAAATATTAATGATATAATTAATAATATAAATATTAAATAACAACTTTTATCCCATAACAACGAATAATCAAACATACACGGCCTATTGAATCTTTCAATACTTAAGTGACCCGTCAGCGTCTAGGTTCGAGCAGGAGCCTTTAAATCGGAACCCCAGTAACCCTCCCCTAAAGGAAGATAGTCATCACCCATTTTCAAGAAATATCAATAACCAAAGTATATCCAACTTCCGTATTTACCGCGCTCCCCGGCAGCGACGTCAAAAAGTTGATGTGCAAAAGTGTGCAGTGCTTAATTTGCCTTTCAAACTTTTAAATTTATAAAACCTTTATTAATACACTTTTAACACCCTAACGAACAACAAAACCCGATCACATGTAGTATTTTAGGTTATCGTCCCAATTGAGCGTAGATGCGGATAAGAGTTGTTTTTATTAAAATAGTTTAATTCTTATTAAAGAATTAAAGATAGATTTTTATGTCTTTTATGTGATAGATTCTTATCTCTTAGGAAAGAGACGATTGAAGATAAATAAAATAACAGAATATAAAGCAGAAAATAAAGATTCAAAATAAACAATTATAAATAAAAACAATTACATGAATGAATAATTCATACGGGAATCATATTAGGCAAGTTTCATAACTTATATTAACACAAATCAGAATAATAATCATAGACCAACTATTATCCCTTATAGGTTAAGCTAAGTGTTGCATATTATTCAATAAGTAGGACCTAAAGCATATGCTAGACATGTGGTGTGCATGACTAACATCTTAATTCTTCATGTTTAATTCAATTACATGATACATATCAATCTTGTGGTGAGGACCAAGATGCAAAATGACTGGCAAATTATATAAGCTATTAAACATCAAGAAAATCAACTCAAGTTACTAGCTGAAAGTCAATTACTACTAAGTTCTCATGCAATCATTAATTAAATAAATCCAAACAAAGGTTCTTCAATTAAGCCTAACAATATCGAATTCTATTATATAAGCGTAATTCCAATTAAACAAGCTTATCACTATTATGCTGTTTAACTTAGTTGCATGCAATTCAATTTAACAAGTTTGATGTACTAGATCTAAACAAGTAGCATGAATCGAATAATAGGTCATCTGATCAAATACTAATTAATCCTAAAATCATGTTATTTAATCATTAAGCACGGCCAACAAGTATATTAAAGCATAGCAGATTCAAAACAGTTTAAACATCATTACAGAAACTCGACCATACAGATCTGGAAAAGAACCAGGAACTGTACGGATAAAGCACACGAAGCCGGCGGCTTCCTCCCAACCAAGCTGGCGGCTTAAGGTTGTGAGGCCGACGGCTTCATCTGATTCCCAGATAAAGTTCAGTTTTCATCCAAGTAACCACTATCAACGTTTAGTTCATAGCAGAAGACGGACAGAAACAATTACAGTAAATAAAATAGATAAAACAGTAAAGTAAAGATAGAATCATACCTTAAAAAGAAGGTAGATGTAAGAAACTTTGAATTAAAATCTCGAACGATTCTTGTTTACAATGAATAAATCTAACCTAAGGGTTTAGAGAAACCCTAAAAAGAAAAACGACCTAACCAGAATTATTGAATTCTGAAAAACTACATATAAAAACTGAGACCGTAGGCCTTTATTTAGAGTGTTCAGGGACGGTGGCCAAGTCGGCGACTTCAGTGGGAAGCCGTCGGCTTGCCTTAGGTCGGTGACTCCTTCTGCAAGTTTAACTTAATCCACAAGCTCAAATCTTTAATCGTCATAACTAAGCCGGCGGCTTCAGGGAAGGCCGATGACTTCAATGATTCTTTAAATCTTTCTGATTTTGTTTCTATTTTTACTTGAAGTTGGTCGACAAGTCGAGAAACCGTGTCCATTAGGCCGGCGGCTTCAGTAACAAACCGGCAGCTTACTTTGCTTTTTTACTTGTTCAACACGTTCTTTCAATTTTACAGAGATTCTGGAACATTCTAGCACATTCAGTTCCAAGTCGGCGGCTTCCTTGAATCCATGCAGGCGGCTTCATTAGCCTTTCTGCAATTTTCTGTGTTTTTGATCCTGTTTTATACATAACTTTGATAAAATTATTAGAAATACCTTTTTCCCTTTTTTTATCCATTTTAGTGTGTTTTGAGATTAAAATGACTTTAAAATACTAAGATAACTCCTTAAAATGGTATTAAAAAAACTGTATAATTTAGGAGTTATCAGTGATTTATTTTTCGCGCTCACAAATTGGTGACAGAAGTTTAGGTTTGGGGATATGCAAAAATCTCGATCGCGAGAGGACCTAATGCGGTCGCGAGGAGACCTATTGCAGTCACGATTCTATCTAATGCGGTCGAAAGAAACTAGGTCGACGGCAGCATTTATTTTGTCTCCTATAAATAGGATTTTATCCCATAACTTTTGGGCAGTTTTTAGTTTATGAATTTTATACCTAGGGTTACAAATTTTACAGCTCTCTAAGACTATTTTTTGAGCTTTTGTCATGGGGGTTTCAACTTTTGTCAGAGATTAATCATTGGTACTCTTTTATCTTTAATTTTGATTAGTATTATGATGAATTCTTGTTTATCCTATTGTTCAATTGCTTTTATCATTACCATGAGTAGCTAAATTCCTAGTATTTGCTTAGATGATTGAACCTAGGTGAAGGATTGCTTGATCTTTTGTATGTATTAATAATTGCTCTTAATTGTGATTCTTAATTACTCCCATTAATTGATCCCATTAATTACTAGTTTGTTGGTTGATGTAACGAGAGTTACTAGATCAATTAATCTATCTAGGTTATTGAGAAATAAATAGATAAGTTGAATTACATACGGGAGACCGGTGTAATTAGATTAGTAATTAATCTCATCAATTGAGTAGGTAATTGTGAAGCCAAAATAGGGACACCAATTTACCCTTCAATTGAATCATAATCTTGAGTAGTTAAAATTAATTGATTGTGTTCTTCAGAAGCGTATGGGAGACCAACGTGAAAAATCGACACTTTCATGATAGAATTAGTATCTAAATGAGGGATACCGGCATATCTTACTAATTGGTTAATGAACTTAGTTAACGAGAGTTATACTTAGGGATTTAATTACATTGTTCTTAATAAAAGCAATCCGGAACCTAGGAAATTGAATCTAAGTGAATACCCCTTTATCTATTTGAATTCGTATTTTCTTTCTTTGTTTTAATTAGTTTTAAATCAAAACCCCATTTTACAACTAAAATCCACATAATAATTAATAGTTTTCAAATCCGAAACTTTGCTCCCTGTGGACGAATTCGTAAGTATACTGTAATAAGATTAGGTGTGTCTAAAGCATATCAGGCGCTCTTAACCTAGGAGCAGCGCTTTTGAGCTGATTTCTGCACTTGTCATTTTCTTTGCCACTTTTGATCAAGACTTGGTCAATTTTACAACAAATCAAGTTCTTAGCCCCCAAATTGCCATTTGGCTCATAAGCATAACAAATAGGCTCTATAATCATCAAAAACCGAGCAAAGTGAGGGAGATATTGTGAGATAAAACATGTATAATTAGAGCAATATCAAACCCCCTACATTTGAACCTTGCTTGTCCTCAAGCAAGCAAATCAACAAAACAAACTTTGGAGATAGAGAACAAATAGGCGATCAAAGCTAAAGCGCAAAAAGTTTGGGCACAAATTGATACCTTTCATGAATATGCACTTTGATGGCTAGAATGACCTCTGAAATTTGCACTTTCTTAGGACCTAGCTCAAACTCATCTTCCCTTTTTCTCCTACTAACACAAACTCAATGCAATCTTCAAACAATCTCCTCAACTAGCACACCTTCAAGCCTTCAATCCTCAAATACTAACACAATCACATTTCAAGCCTAAATCTACCCGAATCAATCATTCCCCGGCCAAATTCAACTTCATCTTTGAGAAGGTCATCAATCAACAAGCATCAAATCTTTACAAACTCAAACTTTGACCTCCCTGACTTTGACCAAATATGTAGAATTCACGGGATAGCCATTAATTCACCAAAATAATAAACAAATCAAATCTCATAATCACTCACAATCTTCTCAAACTTACCTAATCAAACCCAAAGTGTTCCCAAAATGATCCCGAATGCACCCCAAATGAATAAGGGCCATGAATATCATAAAAAAAATCACCAATCACCAAGAAGTTCATCGTGTAAAGTGTATGCTTTCGAAAAGTATGCTCACCTAATCAACCCGCGATGGCTATCCCTCTTACACCTCTATGCCCCCAAAACACCGATATTCGTCAATTCCAAATAATGATCGTCAATTCCAAATTTGGGTTAAGGTGGGTGTGCCAAAGCTAGGGGACTGGGTACCCCTATCTTTATTGGTCAACCCGGGTTCGGGATGACCGAAACTCATCAAGCTTTCTATCACAACTCTATGGTTTCTCTCATAGTAGGGCGAAAGCATTGGTGGAGGTTCGTAGAATTAGGACCCCACGTGGCTAAATAGGAGAGTCCATCAATTCCATAATTGGGAAGACTTGACTTCCTTGATGAGTGGTTGGGAATCACTTCGAAACACTAAAGATGAAACCTTTAGCAATATGGAAGTTTTTACTTTCAATTTTTGGCTTTTTTTTAGATCAAACTTAACTTGGGAGACTTTACTTCCAAGTTTGGAAGACTTGACTTCCAAAACAACAAATGGGAGGACTCGACTCTTCCGAGAGTGTCAAAGCTCAAAGCGTTTATTCACTCGTCTACTTCCCACATAACAAGCTTTTATGCTTATTTTGAGAAAAGGTAGGAAGTAGTTACTACCTTTCTGTTAATTGATAGCATAAGTGTGCCATAGCTTTTGGCTATGGCGTGTGTTGTCTAGCAACACTAGCATGAAGCCATTGCTTTTCATCAAGAAGATAGCACATGGTGAAGCTCGGTGGCTCCTCTTCCCACAGTATGATACATCGGTTTAAACATCGTGAAATGATGAGACAACCAATGTTAATATAAAATGGTATGGATTAGGAAGTCTCCCAAACCAAGTAAAATGACATTCGGGAGACTTGATTCCCTATCATGGATGGACTCGATTCATCTGGAAGTGTTAAAGCATAATGTTTTAAACACTTGGTTTTGAAACAATGCATGGAAGACTTTACTTCCATGCAAAAGTAAGGGAAAGACTTTACTTTTCCAAAAAAATTTGAAAATTTTACATGTTTTAACCATTTAGTGTTTATGATATGAATTAATGTAATGGTTTAAAACTTGTTCCAAAAATTAATCAACATTGCAAGTTTAAATCTTTGTAGTGTGTGTGACTAGTTTACTAGAAAAAGTTCAAAATGACCCGATATTTTAACTCTCTCCCCTACATTTAGTTTGATGCAATGCCCTCATTGCATTGAAACGATAGAATAAGTAAAAATGAGGGGAATTTTGGAAATAGAATAGATGAGAAAGGAGAAAATAAAAACCGGATTCGATCAATGATCTTTGTTGTCACCATTCGGATAATATGTAGTCACCAAAGTCGCTTGCATGTCATTGTACCATTTGTTGAGCCAAAAGAAGGAGCTAAGTGCATATGGCATTCCCTACAATTGAAGTATGCTCGCAAGGTACAAAATGTGTGACGCAATACTCGGGGGAGTATGTGCACCCACAATAAGAATCAGAGAGTTCCAACGTCATTACAAAAATAATCTAAACATCCATAGGTGTAACATCCTGAGATTGGGCCTAGGTAAAAATGACCAAATTGCCCTTGTATGATGTTAATTAGTAATTTTAATAATTATATGTTTATAATTATTTTTGTATTTGGTTAAGACCAGTTTGTGACAAGGGTCACAGAACATGTTTGTTTATTTAAATTGGACTTCGCTTGGGTCACCAAACTACGTACGAAAGATATCAGATAACTGATAAATATCCGTGTGTGATGGGGTATTGTGTTTAACACTAATATATATGCTTGGAGTCAGCTTTTTCTCTCATTTTCTTGAAAGTTCTAAATAGAACCCGTACTTGCTTATCTCCTTCACAAACCCTAATCTAATCCAAGTGATAAATTGAATCAAGAGGCTTTAGTGACTGATTTCTAGCATCCTTGTGATCATCTAATCAGGTTTGTTTGCTTGAATTCGTGCTTTAATTCATGGAAATTGAGTTTTGGGTCAAAATGAGTTTTTTATGAATTTTATGCTTGAATCTTGCTAATTGATGTTAGTTAACCTTGTTAGATGCTCAATATATGTTGTTTGTATGTTATATGAGCTTTGTGGACTGTCAATCGATCAATAACATGCTTGAAATGAGATTAATCTAAGAATTTGTACAAAAGTGTGTTCTTGAGGTTTTTGTTGAATTCTTGCTTAAATCTTGCTTAGAAGTGTTTGTTAATATTGTTGGATGCTTGATAATCTATCTATATATGTTAGATAAGTTTCGTGGACCTTAAATTGACCAAAAATAGCTCGAAATCTTCATTTTGGTGTCAAAATCGGTCCAAACAGCATCCTGGTGCTGATGAACAGCACATGTGCGGTGGTAAGTTGCAACCGTACAGTTGTAGGTGTTTTTGGGCTGTTGCAGGTGCATCCGTGCGGTTGCGTCTGGTCAGTTTTTTCTGAAATTTGTTTTGGAAATAACTTTTAAACCGTAACTCCATTTTTGATGAATCAAATATCGTTGGAATCGTAATGAAGAGTACTTTACAATGTTTAACTTTTAAGAAGTTAAATCAAACTCTATTTTGGTCAGAAAAAGGGGTTTTAGCGTATATTTCTGTTTTGCACGCACTTATATGACATTAGTGAATGGAATTAGGTTGTAGACTTATCCAATGATGATTATAAGATGTTATGACTTGTTTTAATGTTTTAATGTTGTGATGGAGTATGTGTGTATGTATATAAGTGTATATATGTGTGTGTGTAGTAGGTATATATATATATATATATATATATATATATATATATATATATATATATATATATATATATATGTGTGTGTGTGTGTGTGTGTGTACACATTGTGATTGTGATATTGTTAGTATTTGGAATATAATTTACTAACTTATGAGTATTGTTTTCAGGTGATACATACGAGGAGAAGAATCAGTGATATTAGACTACCGAGTGATGCCAGTATCGGTAAGTGAGACTAACTGGAGAACATAGTATAGAGAAGCATGTTATATTATGATTGCCATGCTTGTTAGCTATACTTACTGATACAATTAGTTAGTATGTTATGATGACTGCATGTTGGTTGATGCTTGTCTGCTGGAGCCCAGTGCGTCCCTATTGTGTGGTGGCCTCGGTAGGAGAGATTAACCTGCGGGTTGGGTTCCTCATGTGGTGGCCTAGACAATAGTATTGTATATATATGTGAATGACGCGTCCGTCCTGTGTGGATTATATATATATATATAACACGGTGGTGGAGGAACTTCTGGTAAGCCCCAGAGTCTCTGTAGATGGCACATGGATGATGTTTATATGTTAGACTATATGACATGATTAGTATGACGATTTCTGTATGCTATTACTTATAGTTAGTTGCACTCACTTAGCTTAGTGCTAACCCCCTCCTCTTCCCTGCAGGTTGACTGTTGTATACTTGATAGATTCCAGGGAGATGGATTGTTGAGAGATATGTTTGACTAGTCGGAACTCTGATGTCGCGTCTTTTCTATTAAAGTTGTATTTATGTTTTAGTATAACACCCGATCATTTATTTATTAATGTGTTTATCATTAAGAGTATATATATATATACATATATATATATATATAATGTAGCTGATAAATTGGTCTTTCGCTGTATTTAAAAAAAATCTGGGGTGTTAAAAGTTGGTATCAGAGCGTAGGTTTGGCAGCATGTACACGGAAGTGACATGTTCCCAAACCGTGTGTCGAGTCAAACATATCTTGGGGGTAGGTTGAGTGAATGAAGTAGGTATTGAAGAGTTAGTTGGCAGAAACTAACAGATTATCTACTAATCTATTGTGTGTGAGATGTTGTGATAAGGCAGGTATGAAGATCGATTCCACCTTACTGGTGCCCCGTTGACCCTTAGTGCTGACAGAACTTCGGTGGATGTATTTGATGCCAATTTGGATGAAGGAATTGGCGAGTATCAGTTGACGTGGCTCCAAGGATAAGGATTCAGTTGCATAGTTGATGAGGGTCAAGGGTGCGGGTGCGATCTAGGTGTTGATAGATATAGAAGATGTCTTCGTATTCATAAAGGTACATTCTTGTTATATTACTGTAATTATTATTATTGTATCTGTAGATTGAGTTCTCGCCTTTGTAGAATTTGGTGTTTGTTGTAATGATAATTTGTGACGATTATGTGACGACCCGAAAATTTCCGACCAAATTTAAACTTAATCTTTATATGTTTCTGACACGATAAGAAAAGTTTTAATATTGAAATCTCAAAACTTTGAAATGTGTTCAATCATTTAACCTTGACCAAGTTTCGACGATTCACGAACCATTATATAAATGGATATGATTATATATATAGGTATATATTATAACTTGAAAATATTAACAAAGTATTAAACGTATGATACTTTACATGAACGTATTTGTTTCAATATGTTTATCGGTGGAATTAGAAGATAATATCAAATGATTGAGTTATTAGATACATTGAATTATGATATGGTTTACGTGTCTCTGTTGAGAGGTCCACTTTGATTTGAGAAATCTTTCCATTTTAACAATATTCGGAAAATGATAAAGTGATTTACGAATAAGAACAAATGTGTCTATTATCGAGAATTAGACAAAAGTTAGTGGAGAATTGAATTTCATAATATTCGAATTACCTATATTTAAACGTGCGGAAATGTTCTTCGATTCAATTGAATTTGATTATTAAAAATGCTTTGTTTAAATAACAAAATTTGAATATATACAATATGATATAAATTATTATAATTAAATATACAAATAACTCGCAACCTGTATTTAAAAATGTGTTATTGAATATTGAATATATATATATATATATATATATATATATATATATATATATATATATATATATATATATATATATATATATATATATATATATATATATTGAAATTATGAAAAATAATTTAAACATTACAATTAAATATGTAAAATAAGATATAAAATCATTAAGCTATAATTAAAATGAATTTATATTAAATATATGATTTCTATAGATAATTACTACTCTATGTATATTATAATATAGATAAAATTTATAAACAAGAAATATTCAATAAAAGTTAATATATAATATAAGTAATGATACATATATATAATACAAGTATAAATATAGTTGTTATAATAATATTGTTATTACTTTCAATATTAATATCAATATTAGTGTTAATAATATTATTTAAATATATAATCTAAAGATATGAATTTGATATATATAGGTTAATATAGTATCATTATTATTAATATTATAATTATTAATAATATTAGTATTATTAGTATTATTTTTATTTACAATATTATTGTGATACATTTTATAGTAATTGTTATCATTATCATTAGCAATATTATTATTACTATTATAATATTAAAGATTTGTATTATTATTATTATAATATAAAGAGTATTATTATTATAGTTATATTTATTAATAAGATAAATTATAAGCTATAAAAAAATATTTTATAAATATAAGAGTTATATAAATATGAAGATAAATACAGATATATTAGGAAAACAGTATTAATATTTTTATTTAGTGATATTACAGCCTATTATTATTAATGTATTATTATTTATAAATTATTATTATTATATATAAATTAATTAATAATATAAATTATTAAAAATCGTTATCAGACTTTATCTGATTTTGTTTCCATCTAAAATTTTTGTTATATGTCGACTTCAGCTCACGAGCAAGATCCAAGAATTTGTACAAATCGATTTCCAAGTTTTTAAACTTATCTGATTTTGTTCTCTTTCAGATTTTATTTCTTTTTATTTATTTAATTCCTGCTTAATAATCCTTGTCGACCTTTAATTGCTATAAAGCTTTATCAATTCCAGTGTAAATGATGCCAGTAGACCTACATTATCAATTCACAACCACAATTACCTTTAATCACTTTTGAATTGTCAAATTAAAACCAAAATTGAAAGAAACCCAGACGACCTGCTCTGTTTCTTCTTCATTTTTCAATGAAAACGATTTTGTAATAAATTTCAAAATGTGTAAATGCTGTTTTGTTAAGAATCGTTTACTCAAACTATTTGCAAAATCTGAACTCCTAATTCCTTCTATCGAATCTGAATTTTAAAGTCAAACTTTTGGATTTAAAAAGTCAACAATTGTTCTTCAGTTAAATTCGAACTTCTTGTTATGAATTAAGGGAAATTAAGGATTGAGAAAGTTTTTAGGAGGGATTTAAAGTCTTTTTCATGTTATAAGTTTTGTCTAAAACCTTCTAAAATTTTGAAATTGATTTGAGTTGGGTTCGTGTTCTTCACAGACCTGTTACAACTTCTTTTTTTTTTCTCTTTTCAATTATTTTGATTAATCCCAATCACATTACAAGTTGTTTCTAGATCAATTTAACCATCTAAATTAAATCATAAAACTCATTGTCATTTAGTTCTGATCGACTGTATTTTGATATGAAGAAGAAGGAAATAGGAACACATATGTTTGGTTAAATAAATATAAATACGAATTTAATCAGGAAACGGGTAGCAGGTTAGTTGGTCTAGGGTGTTTGACGGTTTACAAGAGGTCTCGGGTTCGATCCCTACTAGTGACATCTTATTTTTTTTAAAGCTTGTTTTGAGGTTGTTCTCTTTATTAAATTTTTATTATTATTATTATTATTATTATTATTATTATTATTATTATTATTATTATTATTATTATTATTATTATTATTATTATTATTATTATTATTATTATTATTATTATTATTATTATTATTATTATTAATTATTATTGTTATTGTTATTATTACTAGTATTATTATTATTATTGTTATTATTACTAGTATTATAATTATTATCATTGTTATTATCATTAATATATGTATTGTTATTATTATTATTATCATTATTATTAATGACATAAGTATTATAATTAATATTATTACCATTATTATTAAAATGATTATTAGTATAGTTATTATTAAACCTATTATCATTTGTAGTAAAATGTTTATTTTTATAGTTAGTATTATTATTAGTACTAGTAGTATTATTATCATCTCCACGATTCTACATATACATTATTTTATCATCATTATTATTAAAGGTATTGTTTTTATCATGATTATTAAGATTATCTTTTTTATTTATAATTTATAATTTTTTTTAGATATTATCATTATCACTATCATATTTTACTACAAATAAAGTGATAAATGTTATTATCAAAAATTAATATTTTCAACATCATTATTAAATCTAATTATTTATTATTTTGGTATTATCAAATAAATGATATTTGTATATAAGTATATTTAATAAGAACTTAACTATATTAATATTTATATATATGAAATAAATAATTAATATAGAAATTACATCATTAATAATAATATATAAATTGGTTCGATTACGATTATATGTTTTAATATATATACAAATGATATAGGTTCGTGAATCCAAGACCAACCCCACACTTGTTCAATGTCGTCATATGTATTTTTACTACAAAATACAATATTGTGAGTTTAATTACTCCCTTTTTATATATATTTTTGGGACTGAGAATACATGCGCTCATTTTACTAATGTTTTACGAAATAGAAACAAGTGATCAAAAACTACATTCTATGGCTGGATTATGAATATTGAATATCACCCCTTTTTAGCTTGGTAACCTAATAATTAGGAAACGGGTATGGCCCCTAATTGACGCGAATCCTAAAGATAGATCTATGGACCTCGACAAGTCCCATTCGGGGTACGGATGCTTTAGTACTTCCTGATTATTATTATTATACAGACGTGAGGTTTTGTTTGGGGATATTCTATGCATTAAAGTTAAGTCAGTTATCAAGCGTTCACTATATGAATGATTTTTAATTCGCGGATTACAGGTGTTATTTTGTACTCGGGTTACGTGTACAATTCATATATGAAATCTTGTTGTCTATTAAAATGATGGAAATGAATGTTTATGATAAACTAATGAACTCACCAACCTTTTGGTTGACACTTAAAAGCATGTTTATTCTCAGGTTTGAAAGAAATCTTTCGCTGTGCATTTGCTCATTTAGAGATATTACTTGGAGTCATTCATGACATATTTCAAAAGACGTTGCATTCGAGTCATTGATTTCAACAAGATTACTATTAAGTCATTTATAGTTTGGATATATTATGAAAGGGTATGCATGCCTGTCAACTTTTAATGTAATGAAAGTTTGTCTTTTAAAACGAATGAAATGTTTGTAAAATGTATCATATAGAGGTCAAATACCTCGCAATGTAATCATATGTTATTGTATTCGTTCTTATGGATTAGGACGGGTCTTTACATGTGGTATCAGAGCGGTGGTCTTAGCGAACCAGGTCTGCATTAGTGTGTCTAACTGATAGTCGTTAGGATGCATTAGTGAGTCTGGACTTCGACCGTGTCTGCATGTCAAAAGTTTTGCTTATCATTTTTGTCGAAAATTATCTGCTTATCATTCTTAGTCTAGACACATCTTATTGCATTGATTGCATGAATAGTGTATAGACAAAATTCATATCTTAGCGTATCTGCTAATTCATATCTTAGCGTATCTGTTACTGTAAACTTTTCTTGACATACTCCGTAAATTCCTCCATAATCTACGAAATCTTTTGCTCTATATATATAGATATTCTATGTAATTAGAATACCATCCGATAGCCAGAATTAATTTCATATCGAAAAATCCTTATTCAATCATATGAAATGGAACTCTCCACTAGTTCAAGTCCCTCGAATTCCGATATGGAGTCTCACTCGAGCTCCGAAAGCAGTGTGACCGGAATGGATCAACCAATCAGCCATCATCTATTCTGGATGAATTAGGGATGGGTTCGTAGCCTTCTCAATCATTGGAAACAAGAAGAAGGTGATCCCTTCCATCCACCACATTGCCCTCTTAGCGAAGAACCTGAAGCACTTACAGGCGAACCTGTCCGAAACACCATTTTCTCTCTCATTTCCAAAGTATCTCGTCACGATTATATATTATACCAAATTTTAGATTTTATTTATCCGCTCGTCCGAATCGACAATCACCCTGGTGTAATAGAAGAAGTCAACGAGCTTCACGCTCGGGTAGTGGCTTTGGAGAATATGGTGCAAAGGTTACAAGCACCGGCAACAACAGTATCACCATCTGCAACACCAACAATATCATCACCACCACCACCAACAACATCTACATCCCACACTTCAACAACACAATCTGTACCTCGAGCATCAACATCACATGCACCATAGATACCAAGGAGTACCAACAACATTAACCGATGAAGTATTAATCTATAACTTCATTGAAGAAACATTATGTGGTGATTATGTAATCTCCAAAATCTTAGAGATTATCTATTCTAATTCTAACCATAAATCAGATGAGTGAACCAAAATGATAGAAGGATGAGTAGAAACCCTGATAAGAATGATGCGTGATTTACAACCTAGACTTGTTTTTATCAACAACATCAACAGTACCGTTAGCATCACCAGGACCGTCAGTACCATCAGCATCATCAGCACTAGCAGCACCTATAACATCACAACCTCTGATAGTTCAAGAATCACCGTGGACATCATTACAAATCAACAACAAGTATGTCATATAAACGATTTATGAAGTATTAACTCATTTCCACTGAAGGATTTATATATATATCTTATATATATAAATTTTTAAACCATAATAAACCTTTCCGTACTAAGCTATTATGTGTGAATCTTAACTACTCGGTTAATTCATATTACTAATATGCTATAATGTACATCTTTCGTTAACAACTTAACCACCCTTAACTACAATTTCTGTCTCAATTCAATAAATTCCAATTCATAATAAATAAAGTGTATTATTCAAATATATATTTGATTTTACACTTTCATTATTGATGTACTCAAAACTTTTCAAATAACATCATTCTTACCTTACGAAGTTCACAAAAACTTCACGAAAATCAACATTATACATCAACAAATAACGAAATACTGATTCATGATTTCAATATCATTGAAGAAATACTTATGTAATTTATAAAGTTTTAGGGATTACTCAATTCTAGTTTCAACCGTAAATCAAATGAGTTTAATTTAATATTAACTCATTAAAATATATGTTACATCTGAAAAAAATATACACATATATATTTTCATAAAGACTGTAATAAAATTCTATTGTACAAAATATTAATTGTGAAATTTTTTTTAACGGGTAGGTAATACCCGAGAGATATATAAATTCACAATTAATATGTTACATTCTTCAATTTCGATTCAACAAATCATCAACTATACTCACTACTTTCACAACAATATACATTCTTTCATAGAAATCAAAACAACCATTCTCAATCAAATTCAATTACATATTCTGATTTTAACCCATCAAAATTCAAGTCAAGATCTAACCAAAGACATCACTCTTAGATTTGTATATCTTTCAAGGCTATACTTTGACTTCAAAACTGTGTTAGAACATCATATGTATATTAACAATTATAATCCGTGTTCAAACCCATGAAATTCCTAAAGACACTTCAAGTAATGAACAATCGAAATGATGATCCAACCACATGTTACCCACAGTCATGTACCTGAGAAACTCTCGAAACCAAAGTAAAAGTTTTACACATATCTGCGTTAAATCCTTTGGTATTTATTAGCAAAAATAACCATGTGAATCCTTTTCAAAGTAACAAATTCTGTCACAGCTCTAGCAAGTCAACTCCGATTTTTCATTCAGAGTAACCTTATTATAACCCTGATATATACGATTACCATTTTGTTATCGGGAAACCTTTTATATTCTACGACATTATCAGCAGATGTACCAGCAACTCGTTACCCCTTTGGCGTAAGTCTCTCCGAAAAATCATTATATGTACTCATTGAAACCTTATCATCTACTCATCTGCATCCTGTAATAATAATTGCCATACCAACTGTCGGAAACCATCAATCATCAATCTCGAATCTCGCAGTGGTTTTACTACGACAGTTATATATACATATAATGTCTATTTCGAATGTGAAGTTTCTAAAAAACACCCCAGTCTACGAATTAGTACTATGAAGTTTGAAAGGAGACTGATAAAGTAATAAAGACTGTAGATAGCAATTACGGTCAGAAGTTTGATAATAAAGAATAGTAGATTGGGAAAGCTCAAACGAAAAATTTGGTACTGAAAAACAGATTGAGCAAAGTATGAAGGAAGTTGTGGATAAATCACAAAGACTAATCTGCCTTCAAAGAATCCAAATGATTCAATGTCTGCTGAAGTCTTTAGCGAATAACTTACTCCTTACTTTAAAACTCTTGCGAACAATATTCTTCATCATCCTCTGATCTTATATATTATAAGATATCATCATATCTTTCGTTATAAATATCCTCCATATTTCTGAAGATATTTCCATAACTATCCTTATCTGAAATCATTTATTTCTTTGCGCTATCTGTATTACATCAAAAAGGAAACTGTTTAGTTTCTATATTCTGTAAACCTCCGAGTTTAAAATATGAATGTTTTTGAAGTAGTGTTGGGAACTGAAGCATGAGTTAGTATTATATAATGACACTTGATTAACGTGATTATATTACAGTAAGTCATGCTGAGTTTCTAAATGGAACGTGATGATTCACGGATTATAACGTCATCATGTGCCATGTTACACGACTCTGGTATTCTATTTAACCTCTAAAAATATCAAGAAAATATTTTTCTTGATGATTCCGTCTTTTCCGAGGTATTCTGGTAATTTGACAAATCAAGATCTTGCCATTACAATTCTCTTCTTAGAACATTAACTATGTTCATTTCGAAATCCATACCTACGAATTCTGGACCGTTATTCGCTTGACTTGAAGTCGAGAGGAGACAAAAGTATGGGACTCTTGAATATAAAAGAAAATATAAAGTTCGAAAACAACACGTAAATTACAAACCGTGCATATCAATACGTATTGCAACGTAAAGGCACGGGAGAATTAAAAATACTATAACCCCAAGGTAATAGTAAAAGTAAATAAAATCCTCCGGTGGTAGATGAAAAAGAAGAATGACATATATGAAAGTTAGGAGTATATCCAAGATCAGAACACGATGGAGCATATTGACGAATACTTTAAAGTATGAGTTGAGGGAGAAAGAATAGAAAGTATAAGTTGTGGAAATAATGAAACGAAGGGGGTGGATATATAGTAAAAGATCCGACATAGCAATCAAAACAGATTATCGCATTTAATCAAAACGGATCCTAATTTCCTTAATTACCGAAGAATCGAATCTTAGTACGAATATTTTCTCTAAAATCCTTAAACTCCGGAAATCAATCCTATCTACGTCAAAAGATATAACGAACCTACATTAACTCATTTCACTCTTTTGCGATAGCTTCATTCGTACTCTTCATATAATTGAGTTGTTTTAACCATATTACTCAATGATAATAAAAACTTTATCTATCAACTTATATTCGTCATAATAACATTCTTATTGTTATCTATGACGACCTTGATCAAATTTCGGGGACGGAATTTCTTTAACGGGTAGGTACTGTGACGACCCGGAAATTTCCAACCAAATTTAAACTTAATCTTTATATGTTTCCGACACGATAAGCAAAGTTTGGAATATTGAAATCTCAACACTTTGAACTGTGTTCATTCATTTAACCTTGACCAAGTTTCGACGATTCACGATCCATTATATAAATGGATATGATTATATATATATATATATATATATATATATATATATATATATATATATATATATATATATATATATATATATATATATATATATATATATATATATATATAGGTATATATTATAACTTGAAAATATTAACAAAGTATTAAACGTATGATACTTTACATGAATGTATTTGTTTCAATATGTTTATCGGTGGAATTAGAAGATAATATCAAATGATTGAGTTATCAGATACATTGAATTATGATATGATTTACGTGTCTCTGTTGAGAGGTCCACTTTGATTTGAGAAATCTTTCCATTTTAACAATATTCGAAAAATGATAAAGTGATTTACGAGTAAGAACAAATGTGTCTATTATCGAGAATTAGACAAAACTTAGTGGAGAATTGAATTTCATAATATTCGAATTACCTATATTCAAACGTGCGAAAATGTTCTTCGATTCAATTGAATTTGATTATTAAAAATGTTTTGTTTAAATAACAAAATTTGAATATATACAATATGATATTAATTATTATAATTAAATATATAAATAACTTGCAACGTGTATTTAAAAATGTGTTATTGAATATTATATATATATCTATATATATATATATATATATATATATATATATATATATATATATATATATATATATATATATATATATATATATATATATATATATATATAGATATATAGATATAAGTATATGGAAATTATGAAAAATAATTTAAACATTACAATTAAATATGTAAAATAAGATATAAAATCATTAAGCTGTAATTAAAATGAATTTATATTAAATATATGATTTCTATAGATAATTACTACTATATGTATATTATAATATAAATAAAATTTATAAACAAGAAATATTCAATAAAAGTTAATATATAACATAAGTAATGATACATATATATAATACAAGTATAAATATAGTTGTTATAATAATATTGTTATTACTTTCAATATTAATATCAATATTAGTGTTAATAATATTATTTAAATATATAATCTAAAGATATGAATTTGATATATATATATATATATATATATATATATATATATATATATATATATATATATATAGTATCATTATTTTTAATATTATGATTATTAATAATATTAGTATTATTACTATTATTGTTATTTACAATATTATTGTGATACATTTTATAGTAATTGTTATCATTATCATTAGCAAAATTATTATTACTATTATATTATTAAAGATTTATATTATTATTATTATAATATATAGAGTATTATTATTATAGTTATATTTATTAATAAGATAAATTATAATCTATAAAAAAAAATATTTTATAAATATAAGAGTTATATAAATACGGAGACAAATACAGATATATTAGGAAAATAGTATTAATATTTTTATTTAGTGATATTACAGCCTATTATTATTAATATATTATTATTTATAAATTATTAATATTATATATAAATTAATTAATAATATAAATTATTAAAAATCGTTATCAGACTTTATCTGATTTTGTTTCCATCTAAAATTTTCGTTATATGTCGACTTCAGCTCACGGGCAAGATCCAAGAATTTGTACAAATCGATTTCCAAGTTTTTAAACTTATCTGATTTTGTTCTCTTTCAGATTTTATTTCTTTTTATCTATTTAATTCCTGCTTAATAATCCTTGTCGACCTTTAATTGCTATAAAGCTTTATCAATTCCAGTGTAAATGATGCTCGTAGACCTACACTATTAATTCACAACCACAATTACCTTTAATCACTTTTGAATTGTCAAATTAAAAACAAAATTAAAGGAAACCCAGATGACCTGCTCTGTTTCTTCTTCATTTTTCAATGAAAATAATTTTGTAATAAATTTCAAAATTTGTAAATGCTGTTTTTTTAAGAATCGTTTACTCAAACTATCTGCAAAAGCTAAACTCCCAATTCCTTCTATCGAATCTGAATTTTGAAGTCAAACTTTCGAATTTAAAAAGTCAACAATTGTTCTTCAGTTAAATTCAAACTTCTTGTTATGAATTAAGGGAAATTAAGGATTGAGAAAGTTTTTAAGAGGGATTTAAAGTATTTTTCATGTTATAAGTTTTGTCTAAAACCTTCTAAAATTTCGAAATTGATTTGAGTTGGATTCGTGTTCTTTACAGACCTGTTACAGCTTCTTTTATTTTTTTCCTCTTTTTAATTATTCTGATTAATCCCAATCACATTACAAGTTGTTTCTGGATCAATTTAACTTTCTAAATTAAATCATAAAACTCATTGTCATTTAGTTCTGGTTGACTGTATTTTGATATGAAGAAGAAGGAAATAGGAACACAGATGTTTGGTTAAATAAATATAAATATGAATTTAATCAGGAAATGGGTAGAAGCTCAGTTGGTCTAGGGTGTTTGACGGTTTACAAGAGGTCTCGAGTTCGATCCCTACTAGTGACATCTTATTTTTTTAAAGCTTGTTTTGAGGTAGTTCTCTTTATTAAATTATTATTATTATTATTATTATTATTATTATTATTATTATTATTATTATTATTATTATTATTATTATTATTATTATTATTATTATTATTATTATTATTATTATTATTATTATTATTATTATTGTTATTATTACTAGTATTATTATTATTATTGTTATTATTACTAGTATTATAATTATTATCATTGTAATTATCATTAATATATGTATTGTTATTATTATTATTATCATTATTATTAATGACATGTGTATTATAATTAATATTATTACCATTATTATTAAAATGATTATTAGTATAGTTATTATTAAACCTATTATCATTTGTAGTAAAATGTTTATTTTTATAGTCAGTATTATTATTAGTACTAGTAGTATTATTATCATCGACACGATTCTATATATACATTATTTTATCATCATTATTATTAAAGGTATTGTTTTTATCATGATTATTAAGATTATCTTTTTTATTTATAATTTATAATTTATTTTGTTTAAAATATTATCATTATCACTATCATATTTTACTACAAATAAAGAGACAAATGTTATTATCAAAAATTAATATTTTAAACATCATTATTAAATCTAATTATTTATTATTTTGGTATTATCAAATAAATGATATTTGTATATAAGTATATTTAATAAGTATAACTTAACTATATTAATATTTATATATATGAAATAAATAATAAATATAGAAATTACGTCATTAATAATAATATATAAATTGGTTCGATTACGATTATATGTTTTAATATATATACAAATGATATAGGTTCGTGAATCCAAGACCAACCCCACACTTGTTCAATGTCGTCATATGTATTTTTACTACAAATACAATATTGTGAGTTTCATTACTCCCTTTTTATATATATTTTTAGAACTGAGACTACATGCGCTGATTTTACTAATGTTTTACGAAATAGACACAAGTGATCAAAAACTACATTCTATCGCTGGATTATGAATATTGAATATCACCCCTTTTTATCTTGGTAACCTAATAATTAGGAAACGGGTATGGCCCCTAATTGACGCGAATCCTAAAGATAGATCTATGGACCTCGACAAGTCCCATTCGGGGTACGGATGCTTTAGTACTTCGAGATTATTATTATTATACAGATGTGAGGTTCTGTTTAGGGATATTTTATGCATTAAAGTTAAGTCGGTTATCAATCGTTCACCATATGAATGATTTTTAATTCGCGGGTTACGTGTGTTATTTTGTACTCGGGTTACGTGTACAATTCATATATGAAATCTTGTGGTCTATTAAAATGATGGAAATGAATGTTTATGATAAACTAATGAACTCACCAACCTTTTGGTTGACACTTGAAAGCATGTTTATTCTCAGGTTTGAAAGAAATCTTCTGCTGTGCATTCGCTCATTTAAAGATATTACTTGGAGTCATTCATGACATATTTCAAAAGACGTTGCATTCGAGTCGTTGAGTTCAACAAGATTACTATTAAGTCATTTATAGTTTGGATATATTATGAAAGAGTATGCATGTCTGTCAACTTTCGATGTAATGAAAGTTTTTCTTTTAAAACGAATGCAATGTTTGTAAAATGTACCATATGGAGGTCAAATACCTTGCAATGTAATCATATGTTATTGTATTCGTTCTTATGGATTAGGACGGGTCTTTACAGATTAGTGTCTCAAGTTGCGATTGATTGATTATACTTGTAAGATAGAAGTATATGAGAGTTGACAGACATAGTTACGACGATTGTGTCTGGAGCTATCCTACCACTATCGGGATTTTATTCCCTTAGGCTGACTGCCATATTCTGTGAGACATTATAGATATGACCTTGGTGATATGGTGTCATGTTACTGTAAATTGTTTTTTATATGGCCTGTTATACTGTACGAGAGACTATTGTTGGCCTAGACTAGAAGAATTAAGGTGAATGATTTCTCAGGGTTAACCAAGACGAATATGAAGTCCTTTCTGTACCATTGACTGATGAGACACTCGTAGTAACTCATAGAGACTGATTAGGGTAGTGACCCCATGATGATTAGTGAAAGTCCCGAACCCTATTGAGTAACTATGTGAAGTGTAGTCTTCATGCTTGTCGACCGTGACTGAACCAGTAGATGACGGACCCTATGATATTATAGTATGATAGGACTTGTTTTATTGGACTTAGGTGAAATGTAATTCCTTCCCATGGATCTACGAGACACATGTAGTGGCCCATAAGGATTAGAATAGAGTAGTGGTTTCCTTGTCTTCTCATAAGAGGACCCGGTCCCTGTTTGTTGCTGTCATATGTAGGTGGTTTGCGTATCACATATGATGTTGACTTTTGGTTCAGATGATTGTAACCATAGTAAGACCTTGAGGAATCGCTTTTCCTACCATAGACTCATGTGAGTTGGTGGTGACCTTTGTGAAGTAAGTTTGAACGGAGCTTTCCATGTAGTCTTGACTAAAGATATTAAAAACTATGTTTTGTTGTTATGAGAGGAGTATTACTAGCATGGTTGTACTGTTGTAGGATTTGACTAGCTATGTAGGACCCATAGAGTTGTCCTGAAAAGTTGTTGACTTTGGTGGATTGATGTGACTCATTAGATGCTAGTATAGGAGACGTTCATTTAGTGACTTTCTTGGAAGTAGAGAAGAACTTAACAGGAATAGGGATTCAGTTCAAGCTGAATTATGATGAATCTTGACTAGGTCAGGAGACGTGACTAGAATAGTGATCATATTACGGTTAAGGTAGAATCATTGATCTGGTAGTTCGATAGTGACTGTTGTGAATATTCTGTCTTTTGAAGATTTGAATGTAAGGTCGAGGACGGACGATAATAGTATTGGCAAATAAGACGATGTAAGTAGGTATGGTTTATTAGATGTTGGATCAGAGTTACAAATGTGGTTACTAAGGAGGACTTGGTAGAATTAAGATCGAAGTAGAACCGAGTTAGGTGTTTTCTTTTAAGACTTCTTGCGATTTTGATAGTCTTAGATTGTAAAATCTATTAGTTTGAGATAGAGTGGAAATTTATAACTACCAGTGATTTGAGAAAATAGACCGTGTTGTATTAATGAACTCGATTAAGATCTTGTTCCGAAATACTCGAAATGAAAGTGTGATTTAGAATGATGTATTACGTCTGGCCAACAGAAATACATTGTAGTAAATCATACAGTAGTTTCGAGAGTCGGAAGAGATGTAACAAGTGTTAGATCAGATGTTGTTTGACGATTAATACGATTTTTGATGACTGTTGACCTAGAGTTGACTTTTCTGTCATGGTAATGCTAGTTGAACAATATCTGGACCTAGGCTATTGATGATCGAATAAGCTTTAGTTTTGAGTTCTGATGAAGTTCTAAGTAAATTAAAGACGATTTGGAGATAGTTTTAACGATGTCAAACACGTGTATTGATGTCATTTGACGGACTTAATTATTAGATGGATGTTTATTGCTTGTGTTAGTGGATATCGTTGACTTGAAATCCATGTTCGAATGATTAATGTTGGTTTAATATTGCATTTGTAAGTGTTTCTTCTAATGATGGTATGAATAAAGCATGCTTTTAGTGATGAATTTCGAGTAAGTATCGACCTAGATGAGTGATTTATGACGAAACTCTTAAATAATGAGTTTAAACTAGGTATTTATCTGCAGATATCGGGTTGTTTTATTGTGATCAGTGTTGACCTAGCGTTAAATTATTTGAAGAATTAGATATTTTTCGTTGTGTATAGAGGATAGTGTTAGTCTTTGACCTGTGACACGGACCTAAGTAATACTGAAAATTCGATGAAAATGATTTAGGAAATAACCCTAAGACTAAATTGATCGATATAAAGTGGTGAGTCGATAGCGGTATTAAGTGACTTTAGTATGTGATGTACTTAGACCTTGTGTAATTCTTGGTTAAGGGGGTTAAATTTGTTGGTTTTGATAACATTATAACCAAGTGATAATCTTTTTGATGTAACTGTAGCAATGTTGGGCATGTGTATTGATGTTACTTGAGGGAATTAACACTTTGATAATTACTTCTGGAACGTGAGGACGGTTATTCTTTACTCAAGATTTGTGATTTAATGATTGAATTGAATGAAATTGGGTTGGTAATCATTTCTACTATAATTGAGTTGACTTGAATTACGATTTAGTTGTTGAATAATTGGGTGAATATTCACCCAGGTAAGCAAATTTCAATGAAATTCTTAAATATCGGGATTGAAATAGGTATTAAATTACGGAGTTTGGGTAATTTAGTGTCATCCGAGTTGCCTTGGCGATATTGTAATGATGAAATTAGCCAAGTTTATGTGTGCTAATGTAAATGATAGCCATTATTAAGTGTTTTAGACTGAGTTGATCTAGGAAATTCGATGAAGGTGACTCGAATATAACCTCAAATCATGATTGAGAGATATCATTTAGTGGGTCATTGGTAGTGACTCGAGAGTTAGTGTGTAAGACCTAGGCTTGAGATGGAATTTTCGTGGTATTTCGTAAGATTGATGATAGATCAAGTTTGGAATTCAGACAAAATTAGACTTGTTCAGTTATTAGATAGCGGCAGGTTTTCAACATTGAATTTCTTTAGCCAGTGGTAAAGACTGTTTTCTAGACCAGAATGTGAGGACGATTTGGATATCGTGTAGAGTAAGTAAGTAAGTTTGCATATCGGCATATAACGGGTCTTGACACTTAGGTAGTAGACTAGCTGATGGTGTGTTTGACTTTAGACCGGTAAGTTAGCTTTTGACCTACGAGAATGGACGAAGCTTTGTAAGGCATATGACCGTAAGACATGTTTTGACTTAGGTCTAGTTGTAACCGTTGTGGTGGTTTGTAATACCCATGACCTTTGTTGACCTTGATTGACCAGATTCCGAGGACGTAATCTCTTTAAGGGGGTAGATTTGTAACATCCTGAGATCGGGCCTAGGTGAAAATGACCAAATTGCCTTTGTATGGTGTTAATTAGTGGTTTTAATAATTATATGTTTATAATTATTTGTGTATTTGGTTAAGAACAGTTTGTGACAAGGGTCACATAACAGGTTTGTTTATTTAAATTGGACTTCGCTTGGGTCACCAAACTACGTACGAAATATATCAGATAACTGGTAAATACCCGTGTGTGATGGGGTATTGTGTTTAACACTAATATATAAGCTTGGAGTCAGCTTTTTCTCTCATTTTCTTGAAAGTTCTAAATAGAACCCGTACTTGCTTATCTCCTTCACAAACCCTAATCTAATCCAGGTGATAAATTAAATCAAGAGGCTTTAGTGACTGATTTCTAGCATCCTTGTGATCATCTAATCAGGTTTGTTTGCTTGAATTCATGCTTTAATTCATGAAAATTGGGTTTTAGGTCTAAATGGGTTTTTTTTATGAATTTTATGCTTGAATCTTGCTAATTGATGTTAGTTAAGCTTGTTAGATGCTCAATATATGTTGTTTGTATGTTATATGAGCTTTGTGGACTGTCAATCGATCAATAACATGCTTGAAATGAGATTAATCTAAGAATTTGTACAAATGTGTGTTCTTGATATTTTTATTGAATTCTTGCTTAAATCTTGCTTAGAAGTGTTTGTTAATGTTGTTGGATGCTTGATAATCGATCTATATATGTTAGATAAGTTTCGTGGACCTTAAATTGACCAAAAATAGCTCGAAATCTTCATTTTGGTGTCAAAATCGGTCCAAACTGCGTCCTGGTGCTGATGAACAGCAACCGTGCGGTTGCATGGAGCAACTGTACGGTTGCAGGTGTTTTTGGGCGGTTACAGGTGCAACCGTACGGTTGCAGGGGCATCCGTGCGGTTGCATCTAATCAGTTTTTTCTTAAATTTGTTTTGGCCATAACTTTTAAATCGTAACTCCGTTTTTGATGAATGAAATATCGTTGGAATCGTAATGAAGATTAATTTACAATGGTAAACTTTTAAGAATTTAAGTCAAATTTATTTTGGTCAGAAGAAGGGGTTTTAGCGTATATGTCTGTTTTGCACGCACTTATATGACGTTAGTGAATGGAATTAAGTTGTAGACTTATCCAATGATGATTATAAGATGTTATGACTTGTTTTAATGTTGTGATGGAGTATGTGTGTATGTATATAAGTGTATATATGTGTGTGTGTATGATGACCAGCCAAAATCCCTATTGACGCAGCACATCCTTCATCGGTCCCATTGCGAGGCTTGCCCTCTATATGATACGTTTTACAAACATTGCATTCATTTCAAAAGACGCGATTTCTATATAAGAAAGTTTTTAAATCAGTATACATTTTTAAAGCATGTACATAAATGTTTTCGACGTGGTGATTTCTACATATAGACAATCCCAATAAATGATAGTTCATAATAATACATCAGTTGACTAAACAGTCAAAATATAATACATATTAATGTATGAATGCAAAGTTTCCTTGAAAAATATGCCATGTAAGACTTCATGCACATAGCAGTTAAACAGCGGAAGCTTCTTTAATACTTGAGAATAAACATGCTTAAATGTGTCAACCAAAAAGGTTGGTGAGTTCATAGTTTATCATAATAAATCATTTCCGTAATAGTAATAGACCACAAGATTTCAGTTTCCATAAATATCCGTACACTCGCAAGTGTATAAAAGTATTCTATAAGTTGTTGAGCGCTTCGGTAACCATACTTAACAATTAATGTGGCATATTCCCTTTATTATGAAATCTCCCTACACTGTACCAAGTGTAGTAAAAACGAAGTACTATGAAACCATTTACGATACTAGAGCGACTAGCCACGTTGGGGTTGTCAAACCCGATAGATCTATCAATAGGATTCGCGCTTACATGCTCTTACAACATGTAAATATTAGTTACCAAGCAATTAGGGAAAAATATGCAAAGTGGTACAGCTCAACGTAGAATATGTTTTAGTACTTGTGTCCATTTTGTAAAACAGTTATAAAATAGCGCATATATTCTCAGCCCAAAAATATATATAAAAAGGGAGTAATGAAACTCACGTATCAATATTTTGGTTCAATATTACAGGAAAAGTATGCAGACGCAACGGAAATGATAAATGCAAGGTTGACCTTTGATTCACGAACAATACCCATAACCTCCTTATTTAATACCAATGAATTCCTTAGCTTTAAACCATTTGAAAAACTCATTTTGAAATCACTTGAACATAACCTCGTCGTAGTATTTTATGTATATTTTGTAACCATAACACTAATACTACTAATTAATAATAAGATTAAGAATAATAATATTAAGAATATTAATTATAATAATAATAACAATAATATAGTTAATTACGGAGTAACATATGATCTATATGTGATATGTGTGATTTCAACTAGAACATGAACGTAGTATATATAAGTAAATATAATAATATAATAATATTGAAATAGAATATAATAATATAATATTATAATAAAGTAATAATATAATAATAATATAATAATATGAAAATAGAAACGTGTGAATTAGAATTCAATAATATTTGCCTACAGTTTTCACAGACCGGCATTTCGTACTCTGTTGCTAATAATTGACGGAAAAAAATATGAATAAAAATTCTACTTTTTATATATGAATATATATATATATATATATATATATATATATATATGTATATATATATATATATATATATATATATATATATATATATATATATATTGGTCTTAAGCTTTATAAATTTAGTTGTAAAAAGGTTTGTTTATAAAGTTTATAAGCGTAATATGTGTTTTCCTAGTTTTTGACTGGACAAAGATACATAATATAATATTAATTTAAATGTAATAATATAATAAATATAATAATATAATAATATTGAAATAAAATATAATAATATAATAATAAATTTAGAATCTAATATGAATACTAAATTTTTAAAAAATAGTATTTTTAAAATACTTCAGGGGTATTTTATGTAACTTATAATTAATAATTTCAATCATGTCGTTTTTACGTGAATAGTAAATGAATTAATTTCGTTTCATTTACTATTCAATGAATAGTAAATAAATTAATTTAAATTCAACTATTTAAGCTACACGTTGTTGTACGTTGTGCTTTACAAATTGTACATTTTTAATTAACTTCGTTTCTTAAAAAAATTACAAAAATTATATCATAAAAATAAAACGACTTAATACGTAAATTTTTTTAATTTGAAATAGCATCGTTTAATAGTAAATTTTTATCATTTCATATATAAATATTATAAAATTTAGTTTTGTAGAACTAATTATATTCAAAATCATTTTATTAAGAGGTTATAATAATAGAAATTATTATATCATAAAACGTTTTCATTTAAGAAAGTAAAATCATATATAAATCATGACGGGTTCGAGTTTTAAATTATAGCTTGTTCGTGAATCGTAGGGTAAAGTCCAATGGTTAATTAAATGTATGAAAAAATATTTTAATGCAACACATCAATTTGCTTAACTTGTCGGAGTTATTAGAGTTTAAATTTGACCGAAATTTCCGGGTCATGACAGTACCTACCCGTTAAAATAAATTTTGTCCCGAAATTTGGCTAAGGAAAGTTGATAACGAAAACGAGGATATTTTCGTATCACGAAATATGATATAACTTGAATTCTTTAAATGAATTCCATTGTTAGTATAATCATTATCAAAGAAAATGATAAGATCGATGAATGGAGTATTTCGAGTACCCTAAATGGGTCGGGTTCCGTTTTATGATAAGCACAATTCAATAAATAGATAATTCTCACTATTGAGAAATACAAATGAAATGATAAAGATTTCTCCGGAAATACGATAGATAGGATTTCAAATGAGCATAACTAGTGTTATAAGCAGAAAGAAAAATGTAATGGCACGATTATATTAGCAAACTGCTGGAATCACGGAAAGTATAGAACTAACAAGAAAATACATTCTTAGTATATTTAGATGTTAAGTAAAATAAAATAGTCGCGTAACATGGTACATGGTGAGGGTAATGTTGATCAAGTACTACCTTCATCATGTGCCATTAGTACTTCCGCATGACTTACTGTAATATAATCATGTTGATCGGGCGTCATTATATTATACTAACTCATGCTTTCATTCCAACACTACTCCAAATATCAAGAATTTAAATTTGAATGTTACAAAAATTTTGAAACAAAAACAGTTTCCGTTATGATGTAATACAGATAACGCGAAGAGATAATTAATTTCAGACAAGTATAGTTATGGAGGTATTTTTCAGAAATATTGAGGATATTTATAATGGAAGATACGATGATATCTTAGAGTTAAAAAAAAATCAAATGATGATGAAGCAAATTCGTCCGCAAGGATTTAGAATACGTAAAGAGATTGCATATCTTCTGAGATTTCCATCAGAAACTGAAATATCTAAATTATTTAGGTACGGGTTTAGTCCTTGTGATTTGTCAACAGCCTCCTTCATAGTTTGCTCAATCCATTTTTCAGTTCTAAATTTCTTTTCTAACATACTTTTCTTCATTATCAACTTTTGACTATTAAGACCATCAACAGCTTTGGCTGCTTCATCCACATTCTTATATATAACGAGTCCGATTCGTTGATTTTCAATCTGAGGTGATTTCAAGAATTTTGAATTGGAGTGTTTGAACGCAGGTTGTATCCGTTAGTATATGATTGTGGAGGTGAAATCATCGCGAATTATGAAAGATACGAATAATATTCTCCTCGGTTTTATGAATAACATTTTGAATTCAAAGTATGGTTTCGAAGGATGTAGGAATTTAAGATTGATGACACTTCTTAAATCTTGAATTGGATTTTGATCTGTCAAAATCAGAATATGTAATTGAATTGGTGTGGAAAATGGTTGTCTTGATTTTTGTGAAATGATGTATATTGCTATGAAAGGAGAGAGTATAATTAACGATTGTCGAAACATCATTGAAAATGTACAGTGTAACATATTAATGTGAACTTAAGTATTTCTAGGGTATTACCTACCCGTTAAAATAAAATTTCACAAGTAATATTTTGTACAAAAAAATTTTATTACAGTCTTTATGAAAATATATGTATGTATATTTTCTTCAGATGTAATATGGATTTAATGTGTTAATATTATATTAATCTCATTTGGTTTACGGTTGGAACTAGAAATGAATAATCCCTACAACTTTAGAGATTACATAATTACTGTGGAATATTTCTCCAACATAAATGAAGTTATGAATCAATACTTCATCATTCATTTTATTGGTATTTCTTGGAATCTATGGTGCGTATGATGTTGATGTTCGTGGTGCAGATTGTGATGTTGAGGCTTGTGATGCTGCTGACGCTATTGTTGGTGGTATCGTTATTGCTGGTACATGTACTGCTGGTGCTGGTGGTACCTACGGTGGTGCATGCGGTACTTGCAAATTGTGCACCGTATTCTCTAGTCCCACTACTCGAGCACGAAGTTGATTCACTTCATCTATCAGGTTCGGTTGATTGTTTAAGCGGAGTAAAGGTCGGATAGCCTCAATAATATTAGTAATATTATATTTGTGGTGACATATCCTGAAAAAGAGAGAGAAAATGGTGTTGCGAACGGGTTCGCCAGTGAGCGCCTCAGGTTCTCCGCCAAGAGGCGAAAATGACTAGTGAAAGGGATCACCTTCTTCTTATCTAAATTAATTAAGTCGTCCACGAACTCACCCCCAATTCATCCAGAAAAGGTGATGACTAATTGGTTGGTCCATTCCAGTTACACTGCTTTTGGAGCTTAAGTAGATTCCTATAGCGGAATAGCTGTTGGAATTCGAGGAATTCGAACTAGTTGCAGAATCCATCTTTACACGATTAGAGAAAATGATTTTTGATATGAAAAAGATTATAGGACTTAAATTGATATTCTAAATACATATTTTACATATGTATATATAATATCAAAATCCTACAAGTTACGGAGGAAATTACGGAATATGTAAGGCAGATTTACTATAATAGATACGATAAGATATGATTTTGTCTATACACTATCTATGCAATAATTGCAGTGAGACATGTTGAAATGTCCCGTTCTTATTGATTAAAAACGTTCCATATTAATTGATTTCGTTGCGAGGTTTTGACCTCTATATGAGACGTTTTTCAAAGACTGCATTCATTTTAAAACAAACCATAACCTTTATTTCATCAATAAAGGTTTAAAAATCTTTACGTAGATTATCAAATAATGATAATCTATAATATCTTGTTTACACACGACCATTACATAATGGTTTACAATACAAATATGTTACAACGAAATAAGTTTCTTGAATGCAGTTTTTACACAATATCATACAAGCATGGACTCCAAATCTTGTCCTTATTTAAGTATGCGACAGCGGAAGCTATTAATAATCACCTGAGAATAAACATGCTTAAAACGTCAACAAAAAATGTTGGTGAGTTATAGGTTTAACCTATATATATCAAATCGTAACAATAGACCACAAGATTTCATATTTCAATATACATCCCATACATAGAGATAAAAATCATTCATATGGTGAACACCTGGTAACCGACATTAACAAGATGCATATATAAGAATATCCCCATCATTCCGGGATCCTCCATCGGACATGATATAAATTTCGAAGTACTAAAGCATCCGGTACTTTGGATGGGGTTTGTTAGGCCCAATAGATCTATCTTTAGGATTCGTGTCAATTAGGGTGTCTGTTCCCTAATTCTTAGATTACCAGACTTAAATAAAAAGGGGCATATTCGATTTCGATAATTCAACCATAGATTGTAGTTTCACGTACTTGTGTCTATTTTGTAAATCATTTATAAAACCTGTATGTATTCTCATCCCAAAAATATTAGATTTTAAAAGTGAGACTATAACTCACTTTCACAGATTTTTACTTCGTCGGAAAGTAAGACTTGGCCACTGGTTGATTCACGAACCTATAACAAATATGTACATATATATCAAAGTATGTTCAAAATATATTTACAACACTTTTAATACAGTTTGATGTTTTAAGTTCATTAAGTCAGCTGTCCTCGTTAGTAACCTACAACTAGTTGTCCACAGTTAGATGTACAGAAATAAATCGATATATAATATCTTGAATCAATCCACGACCCAGTGTATACATATCTCAGTATTGATCACAACTCAAACTATATATATTTTGGAATCAACCTCAACCCTGTATAGCTAACTCCAACATTCACATATAGAGTGTCTATGGTTGTTCCGAAATATATATAGATGTGTCGACATGATAGGTCGAAACATTGTATACGTGTCTATGGTATCTCAAGATTACATAATATACAATACAAGTTGATTAAGTTATGGTTGGAATAGATTTGTTACCAATTTTCACGTAGCTAAAATGAGAAAAATTATCCAATCTTGTTTTACCCATAACTTCTTCATTTTAAATCCGTTTTGAGTGAATCAAATTGCTATGGTTTCATATTGAACTCTATTTTATGAATATAAACAGAAAAAGTATAGGTTTATAGTCGTAAAAATAAGTTACAAGTCGTTTTTGTAAAGGTAGTCATTTCAGTCGAAAGAACGACGTCTAGATGACCATTTTAGAAAACATACTTCCACTTTGAGTTTAACCATGATTTTTGGATATAGTTTCATGTTCATAATAAAAATCATTTTCGAAGAATAACAACTTTTAAATCAAATTTTATCATAGTTTTTAATTAACTAACCCAAAACAGCCCGCGGTGTTACTACGACGGCTTAAATCCGGTTTTACGGTGTTTTTCGTATTTCCAGGTTTTAAATCATTAAGTTAGCATATCATATAGATATAGAACATGTGTTTAGTTGATTTTAAAACTCAAGTTAGAAGGATTAACTTTTATTTGCAAACAAGTTTAGAATTAACTAAACTATGTTCTAGTGATTACAAGTTTAAACCTTTGATTAAGATAACTTTATATGTATGAATCGAATGATGTTATGAACATCATTACTACCTCAAATTACTTGGATAAACCTACTGGAAATGGGAAAAATAGATCTAGCTTCAAAGGATCCTTGGATGGCTTGAAAGTTCTTGAAGCAGAATCATGACACGAAAACAATTTCAAGTAAGATTTCCACTCGAAATAAGATTGTTATAGTTATAGAAATTGAATTAAAGTTTGAATATGATTATTACCTTATATTAGAAAGATAACCTACTATAAGTAACAAAGGTTTCTTGATCTTGGATGATTATTTGGAATGGATTTAGAAAACTTGGAAGTAAACTTGCAATCTTGGAAGTATTCTTGATTTTATGAAACTAGAACTTTTGGAATTTATGAAGAACACTTGGAACTTGAAGATAGAACTTGAGAGAGATTAATTAGATGAATAAAATTGAAGAATGAAAGTGTTTGTAGGTGTTTTTGGTCATTGGTGTATGGATTAGATATAAAGGATATGTAATTTTGTTTTCATGTAAATAAGTCATGAATGATTACTCATATTTTTGTAATTTTATGAGATATTTCATGCTAGTTGCCAAATGATGGCTCCCACATGTGTTAGGTGACTCACATGAGCTGCTAAGAGCTGATCATTGGAGTGTATATACCAATAGTACATACATCTAAAAGTTGTGTATTGTACGAGTACGAATATGGGTGCATACGAGTAGAATTGTTGATGAAACTGAACGAAGATGTAATTGTAAGAATTTTTGTTAAGTAGAAGTATTTTGATAAGTGTCTTAAAGTCTTTCAAAGTGTATGAATACATATTAAAACACTACATATATATACATTTTAACTGAGTCGTTAAGTCATCGTTAGTCGTTACATGTAAGTGTTGTTTTGAAACCTTTAGGTTAACGATCTTGTTGAATGTTGTTAACCCATTGTTTATTATAACAAATGAGATGTTAAATTGTTATATTATCACGATATTATGATATATAATATATCTTAGTATGATATATATACAGTTAAAGGTCGTTACAACGATAATCGTTACATATATGTCTCGTTTCGAAATCATTAAGTTAGTAGTCTTATTTTTACATATGTATTTCATTGTTAATACACTTAATAATATATTTACTTATAATTTAAAATAATTAACCAAGTGTATCAATATCTTAATATGATTCATATGTACCTAGTAAGACGTTGTTATAACGATAATCGTTATATATATATATATATATCGTTTTTGAGTTTCTTAAATTAATAGTCTCATTTTTATGTATATAACTCATTGTTAAAATACCTAATGAGATACATACTTATAATAAAATCATGTTAACTATATATATAACCATATATATGTCATCGTATAGTTTTTACAAGTTTTAACATTCGTGAATCACCGATCAACTTGGGTGGTCAATTGTCTATATGAAACCTATTTCAATTAATCAAGTCTTAACAAGTTTGATTGCTTAACATGTTGGAAACACTTAATCATGTAAATAACAATTTCATTTAATATATATATAAACATGGAAAAGTTCGGGTCACTACACATGTCAAGACTAGAATGATAAGTAGGTAATTTCTGACAAGGAATGATAAGCAAAACTTATAACTAAACAGATACGGTCAAAGTCCAGACTCACTAATGCATCCTAACAAAGACCCGTTAGACACACTAATGCAGATTCTGGTTCACTAAGACCTCTGTTCTGATGCCAACTATGATGACCCGCCAAAATCCCTATTGACGCATCACATCATTCATCGGTCCCATTGCAAGACTTGCCCTCTATATGATACGTTTTACAAACATTGCATTCATTTCAAAAGACGCGCTTTCTATATAAGAACGTTTTTAAATCAGTATACATTTTTAAAGCATGTACATAAATGTTTTCAACCTGTGGTGATTTCTACATATAGACAATCCCAATAAATGATAGTTCATAATAATACATCAGTTGACTAAACAGTCAAAATATAATACATATTAATGTATGAATGCAAAGTTTCCTTGAAAAATATGCCATGTAAGACTCCATGCATATAACAATTAAACAGCGGAAGCTTCTTTAATACCTAAGAATAAACATGCTTAAAAGTGTCAACCAAAAAGGTTGGTGAGTTCATAGTTTATCATAATCAATCATTTTTGTAATAGTAATAGACCACAAGATTTCAGTTTCCATAAATATCCGTACACTCGCAAGTGTATAAAAGTATTCTATAAGTTGTTGAGCGCTTTGGTAACCATACTTAACAATTAATGTGGCATATTCCCTTTATTATGAAATCTCCCTACACTGTACCAAGTGTAGTAAAAATGAAGTACTATGCAACCGTTTACGATACTAGAGCGACTAGCCCGGTTGGGGTTATCAAACCCGATAGATCTATCAATAGGATTCGCGCTTACATGCTCTTACAACATGTAAATATTAGTTACCAAGCTATTAGGGAAAAATATGCAAAGTGGTACAACTCAACGTAGAATATGTTTTTAGTACTTGTGTCCATTTTGTAAAACAGTTATAAAACAACGCATGTATTCTCAGCCCAAAAATATATATAAAAAGGGAGTAATGAAACTCACGTATCAATATTGTGGTTCAATATTGCAGGAAAAGTATGCAGACGCAACGAAAATGATAAATGCAAGGTTGACCTTTGATTCACGAACAATACCCCTGATCAATACCCATAACCTCCTTATTTAATACCAATGAATTCCTTAGTTTTAAACCATTTGAAAAACTCATTTTGAAATCACTTGAACATAACCTCGTCATAGTATTTTATGTATATTTTGTAACCATAATACTAATACTAATAATTAATAATAAGATTAAGAATAATAATATTAAGAATAATAATTATAATAATAATAAAAATAATATAGTTAATTACTAAGTAACATATGATCTATATGTGATATGTGTGATTTCAACTAGAACATGAACGTAGTATATATATAAGTAAATATAATAATATAATAATATTGAAATAGAATATAATAATATAATATTATAATAAAGTAATAATATAATAATAATATAATATTATAATAATATGAAAATAGAAATGTGTGAATTAGAATTCAATAATATATGCCGACAGTTTTCACAGACCGGCATTTCGTACTTTGTTGCTAATAATTGACGGGTAAAAGTATGAATAAAAATTCCACTTTTTATATTTGGATATATATATATATATATATATATATATATATATATATATATATATATATATATATATATATATATATATATATATATATATATATATATATATATATATATATATATATATATATATATATATATATATATATGTTTTGGTCTTAAGCTTTATTAATTTAGTTGTAAAATGGTTTGTTTTAAAGTTTATAAGCATAATATGTGTTTTTCTAGTTTTTGACTGGACAAAGATATATAATATAATATTAATTTAAATATAATAATATAATAAATATAATAATATATTAATATTGAAATAAAATATAATAATATAATAATAAATTTAGAATCTAATATGAATCGTAAATTTTTAAAAAATTGTATTTTTAAAATACTTCAGGGGTATTTTATGTAACTTATAATAAATAATTTCAATCATGTCGTTTTCACGTGAATAGTAAATGAATTAATTTCGTTTCATTTACTATTCAATGAATAGTAAATAAATTAATTTAAATTCAACTATTTAAGCTACACGTTATTGTATGTTGTGCGTTACAAATTGTACATTGTTAATTAACTTCGTTTCTTAAAAAAAATTATATCATAAAAATAAAACAACTTAATACGTATAATTTTTTAATTTGAAATAGCATCGTTTAATAGTAAATTTTTATCATTTCATATATAAATATTATAAAATTTAGTTTTCTAGAACTAATTATATTCAAAATCATTTTATTAAGAGGTTATAATAATAGAAATTATTATATCATAAAACGTTTTCATTTAAGAAAGTAAAATCATATATAAATCATGACGGATTCGAGTTTTAAATTATAGGTTGTTCGTGAATCGTAGGGTAAAGTCCAATGGTTAATTAAATGTATGAAAAAATATTTTAATGCAACACATCAATTTGTTTATCTTGTCAGAGTTATCAGAGTTTAAATTTGACCAAAATTTCTGGGTCATGATAGTGTATAGTATGTATATATATATATATATGTGTGTATGTGTGTGTGTATGTATATATATACACATTGTGATTATGATATTGTTAGTATTTGGAATATAATTTACTAACTTGTGAGTATTGTTTTCAGGTGATACAGACGAGGAGAAGAATCGGTGATATTAGACTACCGAGTGATGCCGGTATCAGTGAGTATGACTAACTTGAGAACATAGTATAGAGTATCATGTTATATTATGATTGCCATACTTGTTAGCTATACTTACTGATACAGTTAGTTAGTACGTTGTGATGACTGCATGTTGGTTGATGCTTGTCTGCTTGAGCCCAGTGCGTCCCTATTGTGTGGTGGCCTCGGTAGGAAAGATCAACCTGCGGGTTGGGTTCCTCATGTGGTGGCCTAGACAATCGTAGTGTATATATATGTGAATGACGTGTCCGTCGCGTGTGGATTATATATATATACAACACGGTGGTGGAGGAACTTCTGGTAAGCCCCAGTCCGATCAGCTGATGGTTAATGGTTTGGCCGAGCTGCCAGAGTCTCTGTAGACGGCACTTGGGTGATGTTTATGTGTTAGACTATGTGACATGATTAGTATGACGGTTTCTGTATGCTATTACTTGTAGTTAGTTGCACTCACTTAGCTTCGTGCTAACCCCCTCATCTTCCCTGTAGGTTGACTGTTGCATACTTGATAGATTCCAGGGAGATGGATTGTTGAGAGATATGTTTGTCTAGTCGTAACTCTAATGTCGCGTCTTTTCTATTAAAGTTGTATTTATGTTTTAGTATAACACTCGATCATTTATTTATTAATGTGTTTATCATTAAGAGGATTATATATATATGTATGTATATATATATATATATATATATATATACATGTTTATATAATGTAGCTGATAAATTGGTCTTCCGCTGTATTTAAAAAAAATCTGGGTGTTAAAATAGGTATAATGACTAACTTAGCCAAACAACTAAATCAACAAGATCACATACAAAATGATAGTAATGATCATCAACACAATTGCATAATCCATGAATCAATCAACACATTCAACATCATACGCATAACAAGAACGAATATAAACATTACGATCCTAGTGATTGTCAAATTATTACAAACCAAGTTCAAATATATCATTGTTTTATCCAGGAATTACATACCCTCCAGACTCAAATAACTACCAACCATTAACCATAATCAAACACAAACTAAGTTATTCCATCACACAACCAAATCAACACAAACATCATCAAATTATTCTAATCTCCCAAACCATCCTCGCGCAATTATTACATACCAATTCTTTTAACTCAAGTTTCACAAATTGACAAATCATAAGTTCGAATAAATAACCTAGAAGAAGAGAGTGAGAGCTCAAAGAGTACAGTTACCACCAATTATACCCACCATAGTATGAATTCCCGGATTGGTCCGGGTTCGGATAATCTTCGTAGTTGGGTGGCCTACTCCATTCATCTTGTTCTTGTTGTTGTTGTTGCTTCCTCAATCTCTCAAAATGCTCAAATTCTCGAGTTCTCCTCAAGGCATCATTATGATCATAGTCGATGAGGGGTTGGCTTTGTGGGTGCTCATAGTCATATTGGTTGTAGACGGGGGCAAAAGGCATAGGGTCACTCGGGTTCGCGCGGTTTAGTTGATTACCATGGACTTGCCATTGTGATACCGTACGGAGGCCCGAAAAGTTATAACGTGCCTCATACTCTTAGTTGCTTTGATTGATATTAAGTTGGTTAAATTGGTTAGCAATCCAAGATTGGTCATATCCACCCGGAATTCCACTACCCGCACCCGATGCTTCGCTACTCGACCCAATATTTCCTATTTCATACCCGTGCATAACCTTTTCTTCCTCTTCCTCTTCATTTTCTTCCTCCACATTGATATTCCCAATATCAAACCATCTCCTCATCACGTTATTTTGGTCCCGCTTAAGAATCTTACCCCCCTTATAGTCCATGTAACTGAATTTACCCATTTCCTTCGCCGCATATCCTTCTATATCAATCCCCAATTGATTAGCTATCCGGGTCACAAGAACACCACCCACCGTACCCTTCTTACCCTTGGTCCCATGTTTATCAAAGAGGTAATCAACTATAACGTGCGAGACATGGACGTGTTCCTTGTGAAAGATTTGGTCAGTGAGCCAAATGTCCAAATAAGACATTTTTTCGTTGCTATGGAAACGGTAGTTAACTGAATTAGCAATAAAACAGGCTATGATCTGATGTGGAATGGTTCTTAAGGTATTGGTCACGGTCTTTCCTGGGCTAAAGGGTCTGGTGCTCATTTGGTGCCAAACACCAGGATAGTCAAACTCTCTAGGTTTGGTTGTGGGGATTTTGCATGTACAAAGATAAGCCCAAAGATTTTAGATTTGCTCTTAAATTCTTTGTAGATTCATAAGGCCTTGATAATTTAGAACATCCTCATGTTTCAGGGTTTTCCAGCTAGGTAAAAGCTCATGTAGGATGGGTCATCAATGTCGTCTACCTTAAAGTCGACCCTTAAAGTGGAGGTGAACTCTAGGGTTGGCATAACGTAGATAGGCTCATTCAAGTTGAAAAGAGGGATCCAAGGGCTAAGTAGTAAACCCTTGAAATCAACCTTAAACAGGTCCTCACACTCTTCACGCATGCCCACTTCATCTAAGGGAGACCAATCAATGTATTTTCCTGGGTAAAATTTATCCTAAGCCTAAGTTCTAGGCCTGGTCTATAACTCTCATTCATTAAGATTTGTTGTAAACAGGGGTCCGATGAAAGCCTTCGAATGTCTTCTGGAATCATCGTTTCTTCTTCTTCTTCATCATGTTGCTGAGATGGTGCAGGTCGCCTCCCTCTCCCCTTAACTCCAATACTCTTTTGTTCTTTTGCTCCGCTTCCGGTGGTACCATGTGTTCTTTAGGTTTCTCCGCTCTACAAAACAAGACAAACATGAAAAACATTGCGGAGAGGTATAGGTTAGCATATACACAACTTTCATTCTAGTTTCGACCTTCATCACCAAGTTGAATCCAATAATTCACAACAAGTTTCATCATGCAAATCATGTGAGCATTTAGCATACATGACTAAAACAAGTACAATTAGGCATGATAAAGCATGAAATCAAATAAGGATATCCATATGGTACAATCTCAAGTTCTTCAAAAAGTTGCAAAATTTAGCTCATGCAATAAAACGTCGAATCATATGTAATATCACAAGCTAAACATGCATTATCATCAATCATTAAACTTCATACAGTCAACATGGTCAACATGAACCAATTGCAAAAAGTCAACCCTAGTCAAAGTTTAATTCGTTCAAAATTTTGCTAATACAAAGAGCATTCATCAAATTATAGCAATTCTTCATGTTATAACAATAATAGGCTGCAAACAAGTACATCAGCACTAATCACATGCTCAGATTGGTCAAACCAAGTCAAACCTTAAACTTATGAATCCTAATTTGCAATTTCAAATTATACAAGCATGAAAAATGGATTCAAAGCAAGGTAGTCATGGTAACCTATCAATTAAGCATCAACAGCATCAATTAACACTCCAATTTGGATCAGAATCAAAAACCCCCAAATTGGATGAACCCTAGAATTTCAAAGTCTAAATCGATGTAACCAATCATGCAAATCATGTTAATAAACATCAATGTAGTCCAGATTCATCAACAATTTTACCATTAACATCATTAATTAAGCACAATCAACAAATTAAGCATAAAGAGAAAAATAGCAAAAATCACAAGAATCATGTTAAAGAATGAATTTAAGTGAAGGATTCTTACTTTTCCCATGTTAATTATTGAAGATTTGAAAGAAATTTAAAGTTTTGTGGTGATTGAGTTCGATTAGGGTTGAGAGAACGCCACTTTAGAGAGAAAAAAAATTGAGTTGTGGGTGAAAAAGTGAGGTTTTGGTCGTGTAGAATTCTTAAGTAACCACGTCCAGGAGATCCGCTTTTGGTTCAAAAGCGCCGATCCTGGCAAAGAAAAGCGTTGCTTCTGAGATGAAAAGCATCGCTCTTGTAGAAACGAAAGCGCCGATTTTCAAAACAAAAGTGTCACTCTTGCCTACTGCCCAATTTTGGTCCCAAAACACAAGTTAAAGCGTCTCTTTTCAAAACAGGAGCGTCTCTCTTGTTGAGCAAAAGTACCAATTCTGGTTCAAAAGCGCCGCTTTTGTACTTGAATGCAGTTTTTCAATTTTTAAGTCCATTTTGACCCGTTCACAAATTATTTTTGGTGTTTTTTCAATTTTACCCATTTGAATGAAATGCAAAAACATGTAAATGCAACTAACAAAAGGAATACAATACAATTCTAAGTGTAATGCACCTAAAAGAAACTATGTACACAATTGCAGAAAGTTTTTAACGAGTCTATCACCCGACTCTCATTCCTTTTGAGATTTCAACTAATACCAGGGTGGTAAACCTCCCCTCCTTTTGAGCTAAGGGAAACATTTTCATGAACAACATCCCCTAGCATTAACAATATCCAATCGTTTGTTACTTTAGCATCATTGATTAACTCTTTAAGTTTGACTTTTTCACGTTTTGACAAGTTCGAAACAAGGCGTTTTCTCAAATGCTCATCCTTTTTGGATGAAGCCCGATGCACCCGCCAAAACAATTTTCTCATGGACTTATCAATAACGTCCTTTTGACTTTTGGGCTTACTTGGGTCTCCCTTGGTCAATTCCCCGCCACATTTAGTTGGTGAGCCAACTTGTTTTGTGCTTGTGATGCACTGCACACTAGTAATAATTTGTGGTGTGGTTAAGGGTGTGGGTGACGATTTAACACATTTGGTTCGTATGCTCATGCATTTCTCCTTATCTCTAAGAGTCAATTTCCTGATTCTAAAGTCAAAGAAAGAGCCCGCAGTTTTCAATAAGGGCCTTCCCAAAATAAGGGGTACAACTGGGTCTTCCTTAATATCAACAATGACAAAATCAATGAGAAATTCCATGTCCCCTACCTTAACAATTAGGTCCTCGGCAATCCCCACACTAAAGCTAATAGATTGGTCAATTGACTTCACTCCCATTATTGTGGGTGAAAGGCTACCTAAGCCTAACCTTTTATAAACCGAATAGGGCATGAAATTGATACTTTCCCCCGAGTCGGCTAAGGATGTAAACATCTCCAACCCGTTCACATTATAAGGGATAAGGAAAGGTCCGGGATCACCCATTTTTGGTGGTATGTTACACTTTTTCAAAATCCCATCACACTCCTTTTTCAAGAAAGCGGTGGATGCTTGCTCAACATCTCCCTTTTTGGCCATGAGTATCTTCAAAAATTTCCCATAATTGGGCATATTCTCAAGCACCTCCCCCAAGGTGAGTTTAACATAAATGTTTTCATTATCGGTTAAAGTTGACTTACAATCCACAACCTTTGGATGTGTAGGAGGCAATGGTTGAGGATGTGGGACCGATGTCTCATTTTTCTCTTTAGTTGATGAAGCAAGAACCTCGACCTCGTTCTTTTGCTCCTTTGTATTCAAGACATTTTCGATCTTTAGCTCTTTCTCAACCTTTCACAATTTGATTCGCTCAAAATCACCCTTTAATTCCTTGCATGTCGACTCGGTAGCCTCCATGGACATTACACTTTTAACTTGATAGGGAATGAACTTTGCTTCGTCCGAATCATCCTAAAATTTAAATACCCCATAATCTATCGTATCGATTTCCAACGGTTCATCCAAATTAAACCCGTTCTCTTCAACGTAGAATGTGAAAACATAAGGATATTCGGGTTGATCCTCTTCAGTTGAATCCACCGAGTTCACTTGAGCGTAAGTATTGTTGGGATTTGATGAACTCGCTTGGTTATTGTTCGGATTGGTTTTGTTGCTCTCGATAGGGATAACTCTGGTGTTGTTGTGGTTTTGATTTTGTTGGTGTTGTTGGGATTGTTGGTTATTTCGGTTGTTAGTGTAGTTGTTGTTTGGGTTGACTTGAGTGTTTGATGGAAAAGTACCTTGAGGTCTCTCGGCAACTTGGTTTGAAAGTCTTCTAACGGTGCTCTCAAGAGCTTGAAAGGAGGATTGTTGGCTTCTTATTTGTTGCTTCAAGAGCTCATGCTCTTTTGTTAGAAAATCTTCGATTGATTCTTCCTTCTTTATGTAATTTTGCATGATTTCTTCTAAACTCTTCGAAGGTTGAGATTGTTGAATGTTTTGTTGAGGTTGTTGATTGTAACCTTGGTTATTTTGTGGTTGACTATAACCTTGGTTGTTTTGATAAGTCGAATTGGATTGGTTGTTATAAGGTTGTTGGTTTTGGTATTGGAAGTTATTGTTTCGGTTTTGGTTATAGTTATTGTTGTAACTTTGGTTTCGGTTTTGGTTTTGGTTTGTGAATCCGGGTGGTGTATTGGGTTGATTGTTTAATGAGACTTGCTTTTGATTAGGATTGTAATAGCCTTGGTTTGATGTTCCATCCCGTTGGTAGTTTTGATTACTCACGTAATTTACATGAGCATCCGAATTCATGGGAATGTCATCTAGATCAACATGGTTGCATTGATTGATTTGGGGACAATTCTTCGTGAAATGTGGGCCCTCGCATCGTTGACAACCCACTTTATAACAACCCGAAAATTTCCGACAAAATTTAAACAAAAATCTTTATATGATTTCATTTAACCTCGACTAATTCCGACGCTTCATTTATAAATGGTTATAAAAAGATATGTAAATATATATATATGTGTGTAAATACAACAATTACAATCATTATTATTATTATCAATAATTATCATTATCATTAATATAATTACTAATATATTATTAGTATTAATACTTACCATTAATAGTAAAATATCATTATTATTATTATTAATATTATTATTATCAAAATTATTATTATTATTATCAATTATCATTTATTATTATGATTAATATGATATGATTATTAGTATCATTAACATAATCTATTATTATTATTATTATTATTATTATTATTATTATTATTATTATTATTATTATTATTATTATTATTATTATTATTATTATTATTATTATTATTATTATTATTATTAACATAATTATTAACAAATATCATTATTCTTGTTATTTATATTATTATTATATTAAAAGTATTATTATTATTATTATTAATACAATTATTATTATTATTAATATAATTATTATTATTAATACAATTTTTAATCAGTAATATTAATTAAATCAAATGATAGACATATACCTAATTTAGGTCACCTTTTTTTATTATTTTGTGATTTTTTTATCTGCTATATTTTTTTATATATCCTTCTGATCGTGATCTTCTGCTTTTTATTATTTTTATCTGCTTTTTGATTTCTTTTTATTATTTTTTTTCTTCCCTGCATCGTGATTACATATCGACCCATTATCATTAACAATGAAAAATCTCTACTTTACACGTTAGATTTACAACAACATAACAGTTATATAATGATAGGAGATTGATGTTAATTGGAAATCAAAACAGAAAAATAAATAAACAAGCACGATATATCTATTTTGCTCATATTTCCAAAATCTAGAAATCTAAATCCATTTCAAAATCTATAAATGTGGTTTTGTTAGGAATCCTCTAGGGAAACTATCTACAAAACCTCAGATTCCAATTTCAATTATCAAAGTCGAATTTTGAGGTCAAAGTTTTTGAAATAAAAGTCAACTGATCGTTCTTTGTTAAAAATTCAAACTTGTTTGGATGTTTTAGGATCAATTAAGGATCCAGAAAGATTATAAGAACGCTTTAAAAACTATTTCATGTTATAATTTTCATCTAAAATGAACTAAAATCCGAAATTTAATTTTGAGTTTACATTTTTTCTTTCGAAGAATAGCTGCTTCAGCCATTTTTTTATATTTTTTTGTGTTGTTAATTCAAATCAGAAATACTAGTTGTTCCTGGTTCGAGTTTAACATCCTCACTTAAATCAAAAACTGGTTGATATGATGATTACCGGATTTCGAATTCGAGTTCATAATGATGAAGAAGAAAATAGAAATAGAAATATATACGGGTTATATTTAATCCAGTGGGTATTATATCAGAAAAGAAGAACAGAGGGACTGGTTTGGGTGTTTTGTCGGGTTAACGAGAGGTCTCGGGTTTGAGCCCGGCTTAGGGCATTTTTTTTAATAAAGGGCTTTTAAAGGTAGTTCTCATTTTTATTTATTTGTTGTTATTATTATTATTTTTATTATTATTATTATTATTATTATTATTATTATTATTATTATTAATATTATTATTATTATTATTATTATTATTATTATTATTATTATTGTTATTATTATTATTATTATTATTATTATTATTATTATTATTATTATTATTATTATTATTATTATTATTATTATTATTATTATTATTATTATTGTTATTATTAAGTATTAGTTATCATTTATCATAGTTATATTTACAAGTAAGATTGTTATTATTATCATTATTACTAATATTATTATCATTACTAGTACTAGTATTTTCCTTAAGTAGTATTAATATAAAAACTATCATTAGTAAAAAGATCGTTATTATTACTAATTATTAATAATTATTAGTAAAATTATTATTTTCATTATTATTATTATTATTAAACTTACCATTTTTATTAGAAACTACTATTATTATTAAAAGTAATATTTCTATTAAAAGTATCATTTCATTAATAGTATTAATCACTTTTATTATAAGTATTACTATTAATATCATTACTGTTATCATTATTAAATATAGGTATTATTATTATTATTATCAAAAAAAATTTTTTAACATTATTAGTAAAGTTATTATTATTAAACGAATTATTATTAGCAAAACTATCATTTTAACATTTATATTGAAAACATCATTTTAGTAAAATTATCATTTTTATTAAAGTTATCATTATTTTTAGTATCGTTATTATTATGAATATTATTATCATTATTATTACAAAATAATACAACTCATTATTCATTATCATTATTAATATCATTTTATCAAATAAATACTTATATATAGAATAAATATATAAAAGTATATATATATAAACTTATTCAATTACGAGTATATGTGTTAATATATATACTTGATATAGGTTCGTGAATCCGAGGTCAACTCTGTACTTGTTCAGTGCCATCCTATGCATATTTACTACAAACTATCGTATCGTATCGTGAGTTCATCTGCTCCCTTTTTATATATTTTTGGGCTGAGAATAAATGCAATATTTTTATAACGGATAGACACAAGTGCAAACTATTATGAGACCAACATGAGTACTTTTATTGTGTTGATATGTAACATATTATTGTGTTCATATGAAACATGCAAAACCCTGCTTTGTAATATCATTAATTGCTAGATAATGAAGAGGCAAACGGAATTATTATAAATAGCGCTATTGGGAGTAACGTCCCGCACTGTTGACCTCAGGTCAATTGGTGGTATAATAATGATCTCGACAATTACATATGTATTGTCTCGGGGTAAAATCATTTAGTTTTGATATTATACGCTCATGGCATACTTTTGATATACATGATATATCGTCCTTTATTAAATCTTGTGATCTATTACTGAAATCATTATTTATGACAAACCTATGAACTCACTCAACCTCGTGTTGACTTTTTAAGCATATTTATTCTCAGGTACTTAAATATTGCTTCCGCTGTATATCCGCTGCTTTGATGTTGATTGCTTGCTATGCTTGGAGTCTTCATTACATATTATATCAATTAAAGACATTTAATGCTTTAAATACAATGTAATCTATTTATCTTCTGCTGCAGAACTCAATAAAACGTCTCATATAGAGTCGTTCTCGTTTATACAACTGTGATTTGATATAATTAGTCACAAATACCCCAGGCCCTATTTGGGGGTGTGACACACTTGCATTGGCACTATCGATTGTTGTAGCTTTTTCTACTATTTTCCATACATTTGAAATTGATTTTTTAAACTTGCAAGCGTGATTTGCCCATTATCACTCTCTACTTGTGCTACACTTTTCCTTGTCAAATCTCAAGGTGAAGGTGCCCATTCGTATGTATTAACCGCGAGGTCTTCTAACATAACTTCAGCCGCGTTAGGTGATTTATACATAAACACTCCACCCGAAGAAGAATCAAGATACCGTCTAGTCAAAGCATTAGTACCGCGGTAGAACATGTTGATGTACTCCTTTTTAGTCAAACTGTGTGGTGGGAAAGCTCTTAGCATCTTCTTGAAACGTGCCCACACATCATACAAAGACTCATCATCTCGTTGGGTGAATCCATTGATTTCCATTCTAAGTCGTTCCACCTTGAAGCGTGAAGGGGAATGCCCTTAACTTAAAAGCGTCATCGGTAACATCTTTGGTTTTGTAGATATCACAAATATCGTTAAAGTGTTAGATGTGTTCGAATGGATTTTCTTCTATTAACCCATGAAAAAACCTATCTTTGATCATCGTGAAAAGTTACCCTCGATCTTCCAATTATCGGCTCCAATTTGTGGTTTTGTGATAGCTGGAGGTATCATCGTTGGTGCCACTAATCTAGCATTCCACATCGGCATATCGTTTGGATCATTTTGTTGCTCTTTATTAACCGGTAGACCATGACCAACTTGATTACCCTCTTCATTGTGAATCGGTTGACCATTAGGATCCATATCTTCTAAACAAAATGGCAAAACCTTAAAATTTTTCTTTAATAGTCGTTCTTCTCTACGCTTGTAAACCTCGTGCACGTGTTTTTCAGAATCAGAGAATGGATGTGTGAACTCTTGATCCTTTTGAGATCTTCATTTCATACACCAAAGGTACCTATCCTTCAAGCACAACACAAACACAAGCGGTTTTATATAAAACACGAAAAGTAACTTTTGTAAGGGTAAACCCTTACAAAAGGATCAAACAATCAAAAGTTTAAACCAAGTATCCAACTAAGCTAACCGCTCCCCGGCAGCGGCGACAAGAAAGCTGATGCGTGTGTTGACATACATCTTTTACCCTCAAAATTTATACAACATTCAAACGCTACAAATAAGAACACACAACTAACGAGCACTTAGAACCCGGTTATTATAGCACTTACAAAGTATCTGTTTCAAGTTCGTCCCAAGAGAGCGTTATAAGTTGAATAATTGAAACTATTAATTGTCCTAGGGTTTGTTTGATTGGCGGGTTTTGATTGATTTTAACTAACACCTAAAACGTGCACAATTAAACAAACTTAAACTTAACAATTAAAACTAGTTGCAAGCAACGAGATATTAAGAACTTAAATTAATTAACTAAGTAGTGTTCACTTACCTAATCCTCTCTATTCTTGGATTGCCCCATTTTACCCAAATTGCTATCGCACTAGTTTTTGAACTATTAAATGTTTAGCATCACTACTAAACCTTAATCAAACAACACTTTGTGAATTCACATAAGCATTGCATTCTAGGATCAAGTTAAGCATGATTGGTTATTGAGATTATGCTTGGGTTGAAATCACTTAGAACCCTTCAACTATAGAAAACACTTAAGATAATCGAACATCACTACGTTGACTAAAGGCCAATTGAAAACCAACCTAGATCAAGAACACAATCACTTGAAATCCTTTAGCTAGTTGTCTAGATCACTCAAGGTGTTGAAACACAAATTGATTCACTTCTCAAATCACTAAGAGAGCTACTCAACCTATGTAATCAAAGTAAAGCCTAAAACAAATGCATAGTGATGGATCTTTAGCTAACACAATTACACTTGATCATGTAATTCATTCAAACAACATCATTCAATTTATTTAGGGGCAAATCTTTGCATTAGAGATTTATAGGCAAGCAAACACAATGGATTTAGCAAAGCATGGCTAAGATTACACTAATAATAAGCATTGAAACACAAATAAACATCATCTTAAAGTTATTACAAGCAATTGATTCAAAAGAGATAAAGAAAGGTGGAGATTACAACCCAAATACAAAGAGATGAAGATCTAGAGCTAAAACTATGATGAATCTTGAGCTAGCTTCCTTCAATCCACCTTCAAACACCAATGGATGATGAAATTAGGGTTTTGTAGGTGAAAATCGGACTTAGAATTGCAGCTCTAACTCAGCTCTCCCAAAATAACCTAATCTCTTTCCTTTTATAGTGTTAAAAATTCTGGGCTGAATTAGCGATAGGAGCGCCGCTTTTGGCTCAGGAGCGGCGCTTTTGGCATACTTCAGAAGCGGCGCTTTTGTGGATAGGAGCGCCGCTTTTGCTGACTAGGAGCGGCGCTTTTGGCAAATGGAACGGTGATTGTGCTCTGAATAAACATATATTTAGTCATAATATCCTTCCAATATGTAAAGTTTTTACTTGCATTTGTTCTATTTTCAAGTAATATTCATTTAAATAAATAAGTGCGAAGACAAAAGAAGAAAATAACGATTTGAAGACGCAAATGACCAAAAAGCTCAAATGTACAAGATACAATATAAGTGGTTTAAATTATTGATGAGAAACGTCTAAAAATTACAAGAGTACAAGTCGCGGAATGCAAAGGACAAGATATCTAAGCATACGAAAAGGCGTTCGAAAATCCGGAACTGAGACATGAACCAACTATCAACGTACGACTCAACGGAGCTAAAATTACAAGTCTACTATGCACAAGAATATAATATAATATATATATAATTTATATATTATATTATATATTTAATAAATCAAGCCGCCCACGTTTTAATCGAAGATGGGAGCATGCCAGCCTGGCCATGCGATCGCATGGCTAATGCACTAGGAACCCATGCAATCGCATGGGCCCTAAATGTTGGTCATGTCTATAAAAGGCCAGCAATTTCAGCCGAATAACATACACAAAATCAGTCTCTCTTTCCCTCTGTATAATACATATATACACACACACACACACACACACATATATATATATATATATATATATATATATATATATATATATATATATATATATATATATATATATAAAATAAATTAGTTTAGTTTTATATTAGATTAGTTTAGGTAATGTAACGGTTAATTTACGTGTTTTGAAGTCGAAGTTCTGTCCGTGTAACACTACGCGATAATTAATCATTGTAAGTTATGTTCTCCCATTTTAAATTAATGTCTCGTAACTAAGTTATTATTATGCTTATTTGAGCCGAAGTAATCGTGATGTTGGACTAAATATTAAGACGGGGTTATTAAACTTTGGACCATAATTGGGGTTTGGACAAAAGACCGACACTTGTGGAAATTGGACTATGGGCTATTAATGGGCTTTATATTTGATTAACTAAATGATATCTTGTTAATTTAATATAGAGATTTATAATATGACGTATATATATATATATATATATATATATATATATATATATATATATATATATATATATATATATATAACCACATACTCTTGATCGGGTACGGTAGGCGGGATATCTATAAATACTAATAATTGTTCATTTGACCGGACACGTGGATGGATTAATAGTCAATGGAGTCATTAAAACAGGGGTGGATTACATTCAATGGTAATTGGTGTAATTGTTAATAAAGTATTAAAACCTTGGATTACACGCAGTCGATAACCTGGTGTAATCATTAACAAAGTATTAAAAACTTATTACAGTTTAAATCTCCAATTAGTTGAAATATTTGACTTCGGGTATAAGGTTAATTTGGCGAAGACTTTCGCACTTTATAATTATAACCGATGGACTATTATGGACAAAACCAGATGGACATATCAAATAATCCAGGACGTAGGACAATTAACCCAGAGTAATAAATTAAAATCAAAACGTCAAACATCATGGTTACGGAAGTTTAAATAAACATAATTCTTTTATTGTATTTCTCATTGTATTTTTTTACTGTCATTTTATTATTCGCAATTTTATATTTCGTCATTTAATTATTGTTATTTATTTTACGCATTTTAATTATCGTCATTTATCTTTACGCTTTATTTAAAATCGACAAACCGGTCATTAAACGGTAAAACCCCCCTTTTCTAATAATTACTACCTATATATAATTATATATATTTTATATAAATATAGTTGTTAAAAATATAGTACGTAATCACTAGCTCCCTGTGGAATGAACCGGACTTACTAAAAACTACACTACTCTACGATTAGGTACACTGCCTATAAGTGTTGTAGCAAAGTTTAGGTATATCCATTCTATAAATAAATAAATAACTTGTGTAAATTGTATCGTATTTAATAGTATTTCGTAATAAAATATAATCTATTTCGTATACACCGCTGCACACATCAAGTATTTTTGGCGCCGCTGCCGGGGACTCGGCGAAACGCTATATTTTTATCTCTAAAAATATTTTTTATTTATTATAAGTGTTAAAAAAAAGGTATATATATATATATATATATATATATATATATATATATATATATATATATATATATATATATATATATATATTAAGTGTTTAAATTAAAAAGTACTTTTATTTTTAATATTTTAAAATATAAGTTTATTATATTTTATATAAATTTTATAAAAATATTTTCTATAATTTAAAATTAGAAGAAAAAAAATAAAAAATAAATATAATTAAGTTGGGTGAGTCAGTTTTCGAAGCCCAATCTGTTCTGGTAAACTGGGTCATGCGACCGCATAAGCCCATAGGCCAAAATCCATGCGACTGCATGGTTTAATCTGACAGGTCTGATCCCAGCATTAAATACGAATTTAGGTAAAAATATTTAATTATTATTATTATTAGGGGTTTAATTATTATATAGTTTTAATATAATTTGTATTTTAAGTTTTAGTTATTATTATTTACATATTTATATTAATAATTTTATAACATATAATATAAAAATTATATTTTTATAAAATTTGTATTTTTATCATTTTATTTATAATTTGTATTTTTATCGTTTATTCGTTCGTAATTAGTTTTAAGATAGTTTTTGCCGTAATTATTTTATACTTCTAGATTAAGATTTAGAATTAAGATTTAGGCGCTTTAGAATTTTGCGACGCCGTTTATATATTTTAGTGCCTAAATTAAGTTTATTTCCGTTTTCAAAATAGAATTCCTTTTAAGCCTTAATACCTTTAGGCGCAACTTTTTAGATTTAATTTCTAGACTTTTTGTTTTCGACGTTTGTTTTTCGACGCGCTTTTTCTTTCTCATTTCTACGCTCTAGTTTTTAGGACATATAATTTTTTTTATTATCTTTAAATTTCAATGAAAAATTATTTTAAGCGATTAAATTGATAGACATCCAAATTTTCTGGTTCGTAGTAATAGTTGGATTTGTTAGTGGCGAGTTGTGGGCTTCCAATTTAAAGGGTCCTGGCTACCTGCTGCATCTATTGGCTATTCGAAACGTGGGTAAAATCAGAAAAGTCTATTAATTTGATAACTTATATAATTTTTATATTTATAACTAATAGGATATTTAGTGAATGCACCGAGCAAAACGTTCACCACCTTTCATACGTTCACCACCTGTAACCAGATCAAGACATCTAGCTAATATTGCCGCTGTTGATTTTTCTTTAGAATCATCATCTAGTCGAACAAGTACTCCAATTCAAATTTTCGATAATCCATTTTTTGAACCCGACTTTACAATTGAGAACCCGGAGGATATTCAAGGACAATTCCAAGATCCTGAACCACTAATCATTCTTCCTGAACCACAAACCGTTAAATCAGAATCCTCTAGTGATTCGTATTCAACAAATTCAATTATGGAAGTAACGGAACCTCAAAGTATGGAAGATCGAATGAGAGCCACACGCACTGGCCAAGGCCACACCATTATTCGGCCAGACGTTAATGCGCCAGATTATGAAATCAAAGGACAAATCCTACACATGATAACTAATCAATGCCAATTTAGTGGTACGCCAAAAGAAGATCCAAACGAACATCTTCGAACCTTTAATAGTATCTGTACTCTATTCAAAATCAGAGAAGTTGAGGATGAACAGATCTATCTCATGTTGTTTCCCTGGACTTTAAAGGGAGAAGCCAAAGATTGGTTAGAATCGTTATCTGAAGGAGCGATTGACACATGGGATGTTTTAGTTGAGAAATTTCTTAAAAGATTTTTTCTGGCATCTAAAGCCGTAAGACTTCAAGAAGAAATTGTTACGTTCGCGCAAAAGCCAAATGAAACATTATATGAGGCGCAGACAAGATTTGGAAAGTTGTTGAGAGGATGTCCTCAGAACGATTTAGACACTTATCAAATAGTACAAATATTCTACCAAGGAGTCGACGTTGCTACACGAAAAGACATCGACACAGCAGCTGGTGGTTCCATTATGAAGAAAACCGTAACCGAAGCTCACAAAATTATTGATAACACCGCCTCCCACTCACATGAGTGGCACCAAGAAAAATATATTTTTCGTTCATCTAAAGCGGCTAGAGCCAATTCTAGCCATGACTTTGATTCCGTTTCAACAAAAATAGATGCTTTCAAGAGATGAATGGAAAAGATGACTAAAGATATTCACTCAATACGAATCAGTTGTGAGTAATGTGGTGGACCACACTTAACGAAATATTGTCACATCGAGCAAACGATGGAACAACGTGAGAATGTTTCCTACATGAACCAAAGGCCGGGAAATAATTATCAACCGCCAAGGCCAAACTTCAATCAAAACCAAAACATTCTTTACAATCCAAATGGACCCAACAATAACTCGTACAACCAACAAGGTCCGAATAATCAACCAACTCAAAACAACACTTTCAATCACCAATGACCTGGCTTGTATAAACCACCACAACAAATCGAAGAGAAAAAGCCAAATCTGGAAGAAATGATGGCAAAGCTAATGAAATCTCAAACACAATTTATTACATCCTAAACCCATATGAATGAGAGGTTTGATCAGTCATTAAGAACTCAACAAACTTCCATTTTGAATCTAGAAAAATACGTAGGTACTCTTGCTAGCATGATGAGTGAGAGGGAACAAGGAAAGCTACCGAGTAATACTGAAGTAAATCCTCGAAATGAGAATGTTAATATGGTATCAACGAATTCTGAAAAACTTGCATCAGAAGATCGGAAGGTTTTCGATGTGAGTAACAATGAAGAAGTTACAACACCACCACCACCACCCGAGTATGTAAAGACAGTGGTGGCACCATACAGACCACCCATCCTGTTTCCAAGAAAAGGAGTTGAGTATGAGCAAGTAATAGGTAATAAAGTTTGTGATACCTCTAGAAAGAAGAAGAAGAATAAGAAAGTACAAGAAACTAAAACCGTAAAAGTAAACCCAGTGAAGACAGTTCCACCAAAACTTCCACCCAAGTTGGGTGATCCGGGTGAGTTTATTGTTCCTTGTCTACTTAGTGATTGTGTCATGTATGATGCACTAGCAGATTTAGGTGCGAGTGTGAGTGTTATGCCTCTTTCATTATATAAGAGATTAGGAGTAGGTGAGAACCGGACTTACTAAAAACTACACTACTCTACGATTAGGTACACTGCCTATAAGTGTTGTAGCAAGGTTTAGGTATATCCATTCTATAAATAAATAAATAACTTGTGTAAATTGTATCGTATTTAATAGTATTTCGTAATAAAATATAATCTATTTCGTATACACCGCTGCACACATCATATGGCGCTTTTGGCTACTGGTGGGAAATGGTGCAAAAACGTATACAAGAGCGTCACTTTTCATTTAGGTGCGGCGCTTTTGCTCTTTAGGATCGGCGCTCTTAACTTAGGACCGGCGCTTTTGAGCTGATTTCTGCACTTGTCATTTTCTTTGCCACTTGTGATCAAGACTTGGTCAATTTTATACCAAATCAAGTTCTTAGCCCCTAAATTGCTATTTGGCTCATAAGCATAACAAATAGGCTCGATTATCATCAAAAACCGAGCAAAGTGACGGAGATATTGCTAGATAAAACATGTATAATTAGTGCAATATCAGCGGGCTTGTGGTTAGTGTTATCTGTGCATGTGGATTCACTATAGTGTTATCTGTGCGTGTGAATTCACTACTCTTTTGTGCGATGAAGACCACATGTGCGTGAAGGGTGGTTCGGTAAATGCGGACGTCCACTTTGAGGGTTAGTTTACACTAATGGTCATTGTGTGAATACTGTTACATTGTGTGCATGTGATGGGTGGGTGTGATCGATTTATCGGTTGCTTTACGGAAAGTGCGGACGACCACTTTGGGGGTTAGTGCTACAAGGCCTGTGTACACTATCGGTCATTGTGCGAGTACCGTTCCCTTATGTGTGTATGTGTTTGTTTATGGTTAACCATAGTTGTGGGTTTGTTTTTTAGCATATTATATTGTGATGAATAAATACTATTGGTGATGCTAGCTTATTGTGAGTTGTGAGTATTTAGCATTATACATTGTGATTGTATGCTATTTGGATTTCTAGCTCGTATGCGGTATTTGTGTAAGTGTTTGCATGTAAGTAGATTATATATGTATATGTATAATTATTGCATTCACTAAACGTAAGTTTACCCTCTCATTGTTTACCCTTTTATAGGTACCGTTTGACTTGGCGAAGTTATCCAGTGGCTAGACTGGACGCTTTAGTGTTTCTTGAGCTTATGATGGGGTAGCTTTTGGATATTCGGACGTGGAGGGGGACTTGGTAAATTCTCGGGATTATGCGCTTGGTATCGGGTTGGGTTATTGAGTCTTAACCCAGTTTGTATTTTAAAGGGATCCAAATGAACGTTTTGGGCTTGGTTATATGTTAATCATGTGTTTTGTTGTTTAATGACTTCATTAAAATTGGTTATGATTTATTTGGAACCAAATGGGTTTAACAGTTTGGGTCGAAAGAGTAATGTACGTATAACAATCTTGTTTATAAAAAAAATGTTATCATTTTCGGATAAACCGATTTGGGTTGCTTCAAGTTGGTTTCAGAGCATGGTCTAAGGGATCTAGGTAACTTTGTGATAGGTGCCTAGACTTGGACTGATTTGTGGATAAATTGTATGCGAGACTTGTAGGAATACAGGTTGCTCTTGAAATAGTTGTGCCTTAGAGTAGGTACACTAACTAGGACTTGTGTGTTGTCCAATGGGGGATTATGTGGGGCCTTGATTGTGTGAACTGGTGCCTTAGATAGATAGTGCCTAATGTAAGTAGGCTGACTCGGATATTGGATGGAATAATAGTTACCTAGGTTGTAGGTTGACTTGTTATTGTGGTGTACATGTGCGTATATATATATATATATATATATATATATATATATATATATATATATATATATATATATATATATATATATATATATATATATATATATATATATATAGTGTACGGTATCGTAGTGATGAGTCCAATGGTAGGGCTCAGGTACTTAGGAGTTTTGGATAGTCTAGTCTGGCGACGGGACTTCACTTGTTTAAAGGTGATTGTGCGTTGTATTGTGTGAATGTTGGTCAGTCTGGGTAAAGTACTTTGCGTGACCATGTGAAAATAGTAAGGTACACAATTGTAATAGTGACTGATCACCATTATTACAACTGTATATCTTGACACCAAGCATGACATGACGAGTACTGAATGGAGGAAATGTGGCATGGTTAGGGTAGATTCGGGACGTGTTAAGAATATTTTATTAGTTCCTAGGATATAGTTATCTCGGGTGATGTACTTGTTGTCACATCGGGTTCATTGTGAGACGGGAAGTGTTACGGTGGTTTCAGTTAGCTAAGGTGAGTGAGCAAACTCACAAGTTTGGTGAGTGCGTAGTCACCCTAAGTGGTGGGTGCACTATTGAGATTGTCATTGGTTGTAGTTACCCATCGTAACTAGGATGACCGATTAGTGTGTGTGACAAGGACTTGAGTTCCGTAATGGGAGGCAACAAGCCTAATGATTGTAGTATTGGGTTACACTCGGTAGAGTGTGTGGTTGGATAATTGTGTAAGGATTCTAGTTATGAGTCGCCTTGGAATTGGCGAATTGAGGAGTCTTCGGGTCGTTAAACTCATGGGAGTGGGACCCGTATGATGATGATTGTGTTAGTGTGCTAGTGTTTTGTGGATTATAGGGTAACATTCCTAATGGAATATCGCTTGTAGTAGTTGTTGTATCGATGTGTGGAAGGGTGTAAGACTTGGTGTTTCCAAGCACCTCTTTAGTGTTAGATGTAAGGTTTTGTTAGGCTATATCGTTTGGCCTTGTGGAAATTGCGGGTAGCGTGTGATCGCTGGGAACTTTTGATAAGACAATAAACCGTAAGGTTTGTCGGGTAGGTATGACTTCAGGTCATTTTGTGGTGACATGGGTGACATCGGGTGTATCGAACCCAAGGGTCGATTTCTAAAGTTCGATGGATAGTGGGGGGAGTCTACATGACACTGCGTCAGGTGCCTTCTTATACCAGCTAGTGTAATGTTCAACTCCGGTGATGGTGTGATCATTTTGTGGGTGACCGTGAGATACCCTTGGAAACAGTGGTGATTACAATGGTGATCGACGGGTGATTTTAAATCGGCGGTTGCGAAAGTTGAAGTCTGAGAGAATTGCGGGAAATACTTCTTATGAAGTGACAGATGACGAGAGAACTTTCATCATCCTCGTAACGCGCAATCCAAAGCTGTGATGAATTTCGCGTGTTTTATGAGCGTACGAGATGAGCGAATCTTGTTGCTCTTAAGTGATTGACAGGTAAAGATGACCGGTGAGCCGGTTATAGATTTAATGGTCGGTTAGGCCGAAGGTTATGATGAAGTGTTGATATTGCGGTCGACGCAATTATTGTGTCGGATTTGTCATTCTTTACACCATGAGAGTGACCAATTGATGATAAAGGTTCGTTGAGTGGAAGCTCGGGTGATCTCGAGTGAGAAGCACGACTGATTAAGCGGAGTGGCATATGCCTAGGCTTAGAGGCATATGTAGGGCTTTCGTGGAGTTCGCTTTCCGAATGATGAAGGGCTGTTAATTGTAATTTGTGGTGTGAAGGTGCGATGTCGTTGTATGTACGACATCTCTAGTGATTGTGTATGTCGGCTCTAAGAGCCTGAAGTTAGTTCGCAGTGATTTGGTCTATATGACCAACGATGAGAATGGTCATGTGTTTCGTGGAATGACAATTCCGCGGGATGTTATTATCTTGGTAGTGAGAATGTGGAGCTGAATCCTAAGTGAGGGAGTTTTTACTGCCACCCGAGGAAGCTCTGCTGGTGTTAAATCTAGAGATGTGTCGGAGTGTACCATGCTAGGGATCAATAGGGATTCGGAGTTCCTAACGAGGAATAGTGATGGGTTGTTGATGCCAACTCGAGATCGTGCGTTATGATTGTGAGTTACGATTTCGTAATGTTATGCGTGGAGTTTGTGATGATAGGATTGAGTGAAGTGTAAGTCTTCTTAAGTAAGGTGGTCGTGTAGTACCAAAGTACGGTATGAGACCTTGGAGAGAACACTTAAGATCCCGAAGTGAGAGAATGAAGTTGTCATTGTGGGTGCTCTCGTAATGTAATTCTGAGTTCTTATGAAACTCGGATAGTAGTATTGAGTGTTTATGAGTTGATTTTGGGGTGAATACTGTGTTTTCTCTATCAGGAAACATTATCATGGAAATCTTCAGTGGATTATTCCACTTTATGGACGATCGTGAGGTGGGGAGTGCCAGTTCCGATTGTCTCACATAGAGACACGCAGAGCTTGTTTGTTTGTGAGGGTGTGTTTCCTAGTGATGTGACCCTTTGGTTGCATTGAAATGTCGAGGCCATCCTTAACGGACGGTCAAGGCAAGTGGATTCACCCGGCGTTGGTGGATATTTTGTGAGTCATGCTGTGAATTGCGAATTTGTTATGATGATAATTCGCTGTTGACGGGATTCTAGTATACGAATAGTTCCATGCTAGTACTAGGAAGCCGTCTTGTATGGTTGTGTTGTAGGGTTTAGAGGAGAAACCTTGTGTCAAGTGCTCATGTATTGTCTAACTCGTAGTGTATTATTGTCATCCTGGTTAATCCAGAGACAGATGGTAGTTTGCAGACCGATTGATGGGAATGTTAGTGTTCCTAGAGTGATTATTTTGGTGATACCGAAATTTCTCCGTTGAAGGAATAATCTGATTGTGGTGACGAGGGAAGTTGGTTCTTGAATTAGAGAACATTCATGTGTGACCAGTTGAGTGGCGCGTTTATGAACTGATGAAGTACGGAGTTTTGACGAGGCATAAATCCTTCTCGATTTGGATTAATACAAGACGTGACTCACGTCGTCTTGGATCTAGTAGATCGCGTTGGGTGATTTAGTTATGGACGTGTGATATGACCGAAACGGACGGTTTTATTTATGAAGTATCGTTAGGCCGCAAAGCGTCAGAATCAGCTAATCAAGGGGGAGAACAATAGTTTTATATTTATATTTAGTGGGGCCTAAATCGTACTACTCCTTATTATGGTGAGTAAGGGAAGTATGACCTAGGGTCGTAATTTTAAGATATCAATAGAATCAAACCTATAACTAAAGCTTAAGATAATCCTAAAGTTAAGGAGTAGTGGTTTATTACCTAATATTAGGTTTTTCTGGTTTATAAGAAAAAATAAAGTAAATGCGATAAAATTTGTAATTCAGATAAGGTTAAAGAAAGTGCATACTATGGGTTCGTCATTTACATTGCCGAGATTATGGAATGCTGGCTCATGAATAGGTAGTGACCTTGTATTCATTACACTGATCCTAAACGCCCCTGTCATAAGACATGTCACTAGGTAATGCGTTAGGCTTGAAGATTCTGAATAGACAACAATGTCCCTTACCCCCGACGGCCGTGCAGTCTGACTACAGGCATACACGTTCAGATGGCTCATCCAATTGAGCGACTCGGTTGGGTGACGTATTAACATTCCATAAAGGTCTAAACTTTATTAAGCATAATAGAATACAGGGTATGCCACATCCGAGAGATGCGATGTGTTTCAATGCTTTCGTAAATGATTGGGTTTAAAAAGATAGTTAGGCCCTTGAAAAGAGTTCAACCATAAAGAACACCATGGCCAAGTCAGGTTTGACTTCTATGAACACGTTCGGTTATCCTAACTGTCCAATCCTTTATGTGTTAAAACAAACAATTCCTTAATTAACTAAGAATCCCTCAAGTGGGGTGCAATGCTTGAGATCGCGTTATGGTGAAGTGTACTAATCAGCACTGATCGGGTTTCATGGTCTTACTTAGCAGAGGTACAGCTTACAACAACCATTATGCTTCGGCATGCACGTACAAAGTTTATATGCTTGGTGACTACACTAGCATGGTCTAGGATCGACAATGTACTATGGGTCTAGTTAGATGTTTCACTACGAAAGAGTCCTCAGTCACAATCCAAGTTTCAGTGAACTTACTACAACTGGTGTGCCTCAGTCAAACTTACATTGTATCCGATAGACTTCTCTTACCAAGGGGTGACACAGATAGTGTACTTTGAATCGGGGTTCACGACTTCCCAATAACAGAGCCGATAACTACATTATATTAGTTGGAAAAGTGATTGAGTTTAAAGCATAATCAGAAAGTATCTTGACAACATACACAAACCATAATATTATTTCGGCATTATAACTGACAACATCATAGCATACACTAAAGATAACTACTCGCTAATCATGGCAACAATATCACAAAGCGTAATGATGAAAGACATTATATAAAGACAAAGGATAGAAGTACCAGTAGATTAAACAAGTTTTGAATACAAAAGTGACAACTTCAAACTCCAGACTGCTCCAAATAAAATCTTCAGCGTTCTTCTCCGGCTACTAGGTTTCCCGCACAGAGTCGAAGACCTTGAAAGTATGACTAATATTGTAGAAAGAAAGAGAGAGAGAAGTGAACTGAAGTGTGTGTAAAATTGGATGACAAAAGCCCTTTAAATAGACTTGATTTTTGCCTGCATACGACTGGCAGGCCGTATGGTAGGCCGTATGGCCAGGTCATTTGGGCTGGCAAGCTGTTTTTCATGCCCGTTTGCCAAGGCCGTATGGCAGGCCGTTTTTCACACTGGCAGGCTGTATGGCAAGCCATATGGCCTGCCCTGGTCAGCTTTGTTTTCACTGAATCGTAACTTGATTTCCTTGATCGTAGCTTGGTTTCTCAGCTTTCACCGTTTTCACTCTAGAATCTTAGTTTTAGCTCCGATTCTCTTTATTCTTTTTGCACCATCTTCATAAACATTAAATCTTCAATTTCTTCTGACAAAGCGGGTACTTCGGCAATAAAGCTTGGAACTTTATTGTTTTTGGGCCTCAATACTGGGTGAAAACGTGACTTTTTAGCCGATATCAACGTGGCTTGTTGCGGGTTGTAGCCCGAGAGAACTTGTAGGGGTACATGGTGTTTTTCATATTCTTAAGTGGGCATTTTGGGCGTTGAGTGTATGAAATACCACTTTTTGCAGTGACGCACGAGAGTGATTATTAACGTGTGGTGAGATCTTTGGATTAACGGAAGATACTATGGACGGCGGGCCAGGTTGTGTTTCGTATGATCGTAGGGCGTAGTTCCTATTATATGTAAGGGTGAAGGAATTAAAGCACTTACCTCTTGGTAAATGATGAGGATCACGGGGACGTGATCCAATCTAAGTGGGGGAGAGTTGTCACACCCCGTTTTTTAGTTACATGTTATTTGAACGTCTTTTGAGTTACAAGGTATGTAATCGTATCTTTTGACCCTAAATAAAGTTTGAGATAATGTTTTAGAACCTTACCATTGGAAGGTAGACCTTATTACGTTTCCAATGATATTTGATTGGTTACGGCCTAAAAGTTACGACCAAAACAAGTTTCATAAAAGTGCTGAAATTGAGGGACCTCGCTGTCATGACCCGAAACCTCACGGTCGCAAGATTGGGTCAGGAATTTAGCTCTTTTGGTGTATAAGCTCGCGCTCGTGACCTAGGACCTCGCGATCGCAAGGTAGGTGCCGGGCAGCAGTTTTTGAAGGTGTTTTTGGAGTTTAAAGAGGGGTAAAGTGGTATTTTCACTTGTAAATGTGTATATGGCTTAGGAACTGATCTAGATCTCATCTCATCTTCATTTTTCACTAACCAAACTCTAGAGAGAGAGGTGAGTACTAGAGAGAGGAAGCTCCAAATGGTGAAGAAGATGATGATTCTTGCCCAAATAGGAGTGGATCTTGATGCATCTTGATATTTCTAGCTACTAGGACTCGTTTTGGTGTTAAGGTAAACCCTATATCCAAATTTTAGTGTTTGATTCTTGATTTGAGTTAGGGTTTAAGTTAGTGTTGGATTATAAACCTCATTTCTTATGAAATTGAGGGTTTTGTTGTATGTATTGTGTAAGTAAACCCAATTATTGTGGGTTTAGGGTTAGATGACGAATTTGGAAGTATTTGTCATGGTTTGGGTGTTAAATCACTAGGTTGTACGTGTGTTAGTGATTTTGATGTTCTTAAGAACATGTTTGTTGGTCAAAATAGGTGTTGACCTTGACTTGGTGACAAACTAGGATTTGAGGCTAGTGTTGGTGTAATAAGTACTTAAGTACTTGATTTATGTTGTTAATTGGTAGTTTAAGTCCTAATCACTAGCCATTAGCGATTTTGGATAGAATTTGATATAAGTCAAATATGGTCAAGCGCAATATGGGTCAATATTGCACATGTTGTAGTTTTGGTGTAAGTGACACATTGAAATGATCACTACCTAAGTAGTAATCTAGTGTCGGGACATTGGTTGGCCTATTTGGTGTAAAGTATAATTTTGGTTAAATTGTAATTGTAGAGTGGGTTTGAATTACCACCCGAAGTGGTAATTGGTTTGTGTCCATTATGTGTTAAATGGGTGGGTTTTCCCGAGCAAGGTGTGGTCCCTCGCTAAGGGATGCTTGTGTCGGATCCTCTTTTAGAGAATGTATATTTATGTGTATATTGTGCCTATGTGTGATATAAGTGGTTGCTTGCTTGGATATGAGGATGGAGATCATGTTATACATGACTTGTGCGAGCATTTCAAGGTGAGTGGAATAATTATATGTATGAGTATATAGTTTATTTTCTTACAGGCTTGTGGTTAGTGTTATCCATGCGTGTTGATTTAATATAGTGTTATCCGTGCGTGTGGATTCACTACTCTTTTGTGCGATGAAGACCACATGTATGTGAAGGGTGGTTCGGTAAGTGCGGATTTCCACTTTGGGGGTTAGTTTACACTAACAGTCATTGTGCGAGTACCGTTCTCTTGTGTGTATGTGATGGGTGGGTGTGACCGATTTACCGGTTGCTTTACGAAAAGTGCGGACGACCATTTTGGGGGTTAGTGTTACAAGGCCTATGTACACTATCAGTCATTGTGCGAGTATCGTTCCCTTGTGTGTGTGTTTATGTATGACCATAGTTGTGGGTTTGTTGTATTTATCATATTATATTGTGATGAATACATGATATTGGTGATGCTAGCTTATTGTGAATTGTGAGTATTTAGCATTATACATTGTGATTGTATGCTACTTGGATTGCTAGCTCGTATGCGGTATTTATGTAAGTGTTTGCAAGTAAGTAGATTATATATGTATATATATAATTATTGCATTCACTAATCATAAGCTTTCCCTCTCGTTGTTTACCTTTTTATAGGTACCGTTTAACTTGGCGAAGTTATCTAGTGGCTAGACTAGATGCTTTAGTGTTGCTTGAGCTTATAATGGGGTGGATTTTGGATATTCGGACGTGGAAGGGGGACTTGGTAAATCTTCGGGATTATGCTCTTGGTATCGGCTTGGATTATTGAGTCTTAACCCGGTTTGTATTGTAAAGGGGTTGTAATTACCCACTTGTTGTGTAATGGGTCGAAAGGTGTCGAATCAAACGTTTTGGGCTTGGTCATATGTTAAACATGTGTTTTGTTGTTTAATGACTTCGTTAAAACTGGTTATGATTTACTTGGAACCAAATGGGGTTTAACAGTTTGGATGGAAAGAGTAATGTACGTATAACACGCTTGTTATAAAAAAAATGTTATCATTTTCGGATAAACGGATTTGGGTTGTTTCAAATTAAATCCATGATTTAAAACCCATGAAAATTTGATTCCACTATTTTCATGGTGTCTCTTCTTTTTTTACCTATTGGCCGGGAGTCCTCTTGGAAACAATCTCTTTACTCGTCGAACCGAGACAGGGAGATTTTCTCTAATCTTGGGGTGTTTCACTATGTGTGTAGAAATGACTTCTCTTAATTCTATGATAGAGGAACGATTATATAAATCTCACCTCCCCCATACCCTACGAATGTGGGATTGAGTTTTGTTGTTGTTGTTGTTGTTGTTGTTGTTGTTGTTGTTGTTGTTGTTGTTGTTGTTACTGTTGTTGCTATAGTTGCTGTTGTTGTTGTTGCTGTTGTTGTTGTTGTTGTTGTTGTTGTTGTTGTTGTTGTTGTTGTTGTTGTTGTTGTTGTTACTGCTGTTGTTGCTGTTGTTGTTGTTGAAATGTCCCGTTCATAGCGATTATAAACGTTTCATATTAATTGATTTCTTTGCGAGGTTTTGACCTCTATATGAGACGTTTTTCAAAGACTGCATTCGATTTTAAAAACAAACCATAACCTTTATTTTATCGATAAAGGTTTTTAAAACATGACGTAGATTATCAAGTAATGATAATCTAGAATATAACGCTTTACACATGACCATTACATAATGGTTTACAATAATATTACACATCGATTAAATTCTACGAATGCAGTTTTTAAACAATATTATACAAGCATGCAGACTCCTATTCCTGTCTTTATATAGCATGCAACAGCGGAAGCTTCTTAATAATCACCTGAGAATAAACATGCTTAAAATGTCAACAAAAATGTTGGTGAGTTATAGGTTTAACCTATATGTTATCAATTCATAATAATAGACCACAAGATTTCATTTTTCATAAGTAACATACAGGCATATAGCTATCTGTATAAAAATCATTCATATGGTGAACACCTGGTAACCGACATTAACAAGATGCATATAGAATATCCCCATCATTCCAGGACACCCATCGGACATGATAAACTCGAAGTACTAAAGCATTCCAAATTCCAGAATGGGGGTTGTTTGTTCCCGTAGATCTACCTTTAGGATTCTCATCAATTAGGGGTCAGTTCCCTAATTCTTAGGCTACCAAGCTAAAAGGGACATATTTGATTTCGATCATTCAACAATAAAATGTAGTTTCACGTACTTGTGTCTATTTTGTAAAACATTTATAAAACTGCATGTATTCTCATCACAAAAATATTAGATTTTAAAAATGGGACTATAACTCACTTTCACAGATTTTTACTTCGTCAGAATTTAAGACTTGGCCACGGATCGATTCAAGAACCTATAACAAATATATACATATATATCAAAGTATGATCGAAATATATTCACAACATTTTTTATTACGTTTTAATGATTGAATTTTATTAAATTAGCGGTCCAACGTTAGTAATATACAACTAGTTGTCCATTGTTAGATGTAGAGAAATAAATCAATATATATTATCTCGAATCAATCCACGACCCAGTGTCTATAAGTCTCAGACTCAATCACAACTCAAAGTATATATATTATTTTGGAATCAACCGCAACCCTGTATAGCTAACTCAAGCATTACTGCATATAGAGTGTCTATGGTTGTTCCAAAAAATATATATAGATGGGTCGATATGATATGTCAAAACATTGTATACGTGTCTATGGTCTATCAAGGTTACATAATATGTTAGAGTACATGTATAATACAATATAAGTTAGTTAAGTTATGGTTAGAATAGATTTGTTACAAATTTCACGTAGCTACAACAAGCAAAAATATCCAATTTTGTTTTACCCATAACTTCTTCGTTTTAAATCTGTTTTGAGTGATTCAAGTTGCTATGGTTTCATAATGAACTGAAATTCATGAAACTAAACAGAAAAAGTATAAGTTTATAGTTGGAAATACAGGTTACAAGTAATTTTTGTAAGAGGTAGTCATTTCAGTCGAAAGAACGACGTCTTGATAACCATTTTGAAAAGCATACTTCCACTTTGAGTTTAACAATGATTTTTGGATATAGTTTCATGTTCATAAGAAAAATTATTTTCCCAGAAGGAAAACTTTTAAATCAAAGTTTATCATAATTTTTAATTATCTAACCCAAAACAGCCCGCGGTGTTACTACGACGGCGTATGTCCAGTTTTACGGTGTTCTTCGTGTTTCCAGGTTTTAAATCATTAAGTTAGCATATCATATAGATATATAACATGTGTTTAGTTGATTTTAAAAGTTAAGTTAGAAGGATTAACTCTATTTGAGAACAAGTTTAGAGTTAACTAAACTATGTTCTAGTGATTACATGTTATAATCTTCGAATAAAATATTTTTATATATATGAATCGAATGATGTTATGAACATCATTACTACCTCAATTTTAGTAGGTAAACCTACTGGAAGTGACAAAAATTGATCTAGCTTCAAAGGATTCTTGGATGGCTTGAAAGTTCTTGAAGTAGAATCATGACACGAAAACAAGTTCAAGTAAGATTATCACTCGAATTAAGATAGTTTATAGTTATAGAAATTTAATCAAAGTTTGGATATGAATATTACCTTGAATAAGAAAGATAACCTACTGTAATTAACAAAGGGTTCTTGATCTTAGATGATTACTTGGAATGGATTTGCAAGATTGAAAGTAAACTAGCAAACTTGAAAGGATTTTCGAAGTGTTCTTGAAGTGTTCTTCCTATGATGATTATAGCTTGATTCTTGAAGTAATTTTTTGATGAAGATGATGATTAGTTTACTGGAAATTTCGTTCCTAAGAGTGTGTGTGTGTGTTTAGAGAGGATTAGAAAGAGAATTGGAAGTGAAATGGATTGATTGGTGAGTGGTGAATGGTGAGTGGTGAGTGGGGTTAAAAGGAGTTCTAGTTAGTTGACTAGTTCATGGTAGAAGTTAAATTTGATTAGTCATGCACGACATAATCAAGAGTGGAATCCCATGCTAGTTCCTATTGGTATATACCCATAGTAAGTACGTCTAGAAGCTGTGTATAATACGGGTACGAATACTGAATGACTACGACTAGAATTGTTGATGAAAATGAATGGAAATGTAATTGTAAGCATTTTTTCTAAGTAGAAGTACTTTGATATGTGTCTTGAAGTCTTTCAAAAGTGTACTAATACACCTTAATACACTACATGTATTTTCATTTTAACTGAGTCGTTAAGTCTTCGTTAGTCGTTACATGTAAGTGTTGTTTTTGAAAGCTTTAAGTTAACGATCTCATTTAATGTTGTTGAAAGCTTTAAATCAAATTTTAACACATTTTTAATAAAGCGATATTAACGCAAACAAAAAATTTCCCAGCCAGGGGCTATGCCCCTTGGACCCCGCCAGGGGTTGCCACCCCTTGGACCCCGCTATCGGGGGCGCTGCCCCCAAACCCCCATCATAATTACGATAAGTTCAAACAAGTGTGCACTCCACACTTTCCCAAACTTGTTCGATATTTATCAAGGTTATTTTGGTTAACAAATTAATCCCATTACACTTAAATCATATTGGTGACACAAATCACCAACAATGAATATATCTTAATATGATATATATACATTAAAATGTCATTACAACGATAATCGTTACATATATGTCGTTTTGAGTTTCATAATTCAATAGTCTAATTTTATGTATATAACGCATTGTTAATATACCTAGTGAGATACTTACTTTTCATAATATCCTGTTAGCTATATACATATCCATATATATATATATATATATATATATATATATATATATATATATATATATATATATATATATATATATATATATATATATATATATATATATATATATATATATATATATATATATATATATATATATATCATCATCATCATATAGTTTTTACAAGTTTTAACGTTCGTGAATCGCCGGTCAACTTGGGTGGTCAATTGTCTACATGAAACTCATTTAAAATAATCAAGTCTTAACACGTTTGATTGCTTAACATGTTGGAAACATTTAATCATGTAAATATGGTTCTCATTAAATATATAATCATGGAAAAGTTCGGGTCACTACAGTACCTACCCGTTAAATAAATTTCTTCCCAAAATTTTTAAGCAGTTGGAGGTGTTGACGCATCATTTGGAAATAAGTGCGGGTATTTCTTCTTCATCTGATCTTCACGCTCCCAAGTGAACTCGGATCCTCTACGGGCATTCCATCGAACCTTAACAATTGGTATTTTATTTTGCTTAAGTCTTTTAACCTCACGATCCATTATTTCGACGGGTTCTTCAATGAATTGGAGGTTTTCATTAATTGTAATCTCGTTTAATGGAATGGTGAGATTTTCTTTAGCAAAGCATTTCTTCAAATTCAAGACGTGGAAAGTATTATGTAAGCCGACGAGTTGTTGAGGTAACTCAAGTCGGTAAGCTACTGGTCCGACACGATCAATAATCTTGAATGGCCCAATGTACCTTGGATTTAGTTTCTCCCGTTTACCAAATTGAACAACGCCTTTCCAAGGTGAAACCTTAAGCATGACCATCTCTCCAATTTCAAATTCTATATCTTTTCTTTTAATGTCCGCGTAGCTCTTTTGTCGACTTTCGACGGTTTTCAACCGTTGTTGAATTTGAATGATTTTCTCGGTAGTTTCTTGTATTATCTATAGACCCGTAATTTATCTATCCCCCACCTCGCTCCGACAAATCAGAGACCTGCACTTTATACCATAAAGTGCCTCAAACGGTGCCATCTCAATACTCGAGTGGTAACTGTTGTTGTAGGAAAATTTCTGCTAATGGTAGATGTCGATCCCAACTGTTTCCAAAATCAATAACACATGCTCGTAGCATGTATTCAAGTGTTTGTATCATCCTTTCACTCTCCCCATCAGTTTGTGGATGATAGGTAGTACTCATGTCTAGACGAGTCCCCAATACTTGTTGTAACGTCTGCTAAAATCTTGAAACAAATCTGTCATCCCTATCAGACATAATAGAGACTGGTATTCCGTGTCTGGAGACGACTTCCTTCAAGTATAGTCGTGCTAACTTTTCCATTTTATCATCTTCTCGCATTAGTAGAAAGTGTGCTGACTTGGTAAGACGATCAACTATTACCCAGATTGTATCATAACCACTTGCAGTCCTTGGTAATTTAGTAATGAAATCCATGGTGATGTTTTCCCATTTCCATTTTGGATTTCAGGTTGTTGAAGTAGACCTGATGGTTTCTGATGTTCAGCTTTGACCTTAGAACACGTTAAACATTCTCCTACGTATATAGCAATATTGGCTTTCGTACCCGGCCACCAAAAGTGTTTCTTGAGATCTTTGTACATCTTCCCCGCTCCGGGATGTATTGAATATCTGGTTTTATATGCTTCCTTAAGTACCATTTCTCTCACATCTCCAAACTTTGGTACCCAAATTCTTTCAGCCCGATACCGGGTTTCGTCTACCCGAATATCAAGATGTTTCTCCGATCCTTTGGGTATTTCATTCTTCAACTTTCCTTCTTTTACAACTCCTTGATGTGCCTCCTTTATTTGAGTAATAAGGTTAGTACGAATAATTATATTCATAGCTTTTACCCGTATAGGTTCTCTGTCCTTTCTACTCAAAGCGTCGGCTACCACATTCGCCTTTCCTGGGTGGTAACGAATCTCAAAGTCGTAATCATTCAACAATTCAATCCACCTACGCTGCCTCATGTTCAGTTGTTTCTGATCAAATATATGTTGGAGACTTTTGTGGTCGGTATATTTGATACTTTTGACTCCATATAAGTAGTGCCTCCAAGTTTTTAATGCAAAAACAACAGCCCCAATTCTAAATCGTGAGTCATATAATTTTGCTCGTGAATCTTCAATTGTCTGGAAGCATAAGCAATTACCTTCGTTCGTTGCATTAATACACAACCGAGGCCTTTCTTCGAGGCGTCACAATATATCACAAAATCATCATTCCCTTCAGGCAATGACAATATGGGTGCCGTAGGTAACTTTTTCTTCAACAATTGAAACGCTTTCTCCTGCTCATCCTTCCATTCAAATTTCTTCCCTTTATGTGTTAATGCAGTCAAGGGTTTTGCTATTTTGTAAAAATCTTGGATGAACCTTCTGTAGTAACCAGCCAGTCCTAAAAATTGGCGTATATGCTTCGGAGTTTTCGGGGTTTCCCAGTTTACAACGGTTTCAATCTTTGCCGGATCAACCTGAATACCTTCTTTGTTCAATACATGTCCGAGGAATTGAACTTCTTTCAACCAAAATGCACACTTTGAAAACTTTGCATACAGTTGTTCCTTCCTCAATAATTCTAGCACTTTTCTCAATTGTTCTTCGTGCTCTTGATCATTCTTTGAGTAAATAAGTATGTCATCGATGAAAACAATGACAAAATTGTCAAGATATGGTCCACACACTCTGTTCATAAGGTCCATGAACACAGCTGGTGCGTTAGTTAAACCAAATGGCATAACCATAAACTCATAATGACCGTATCGCATCCTAAAAGCAGTCTTCAGAATATCATCCTCCTTCACCCGCATTTGGTGATATCCCGAACGTAAATCAATCTTCGAGTAAACTGACGAACCTTGCAGCTGATCAAATAAGTCGTCGATTCTTGGTAGTAGATAACGGTTCTTGATGGTAAGTTTGTTCAACTCTCAGTAGTCGATACACAACCTGAATGTATCATCCTTCTTTTTGACAAACAAAACAGGAGCTCCCCATGGTGATGTGCTTGGTCGTATAAACCACGCTCTAAAAGTTCTTGTAATTGACTTTGAAGTTCCTTCATTTCGCTGGGTGCTAGTCTATATGGAGCACGAGCTATTGGTGCAGCTCCTGGTACGAGATCTATTTGAAATTCAACGAATCGGTGTGGAGGTAGTCCTGGTAATTCTTTCGGAAATACATCGGGAAATTCTTTTGCGACGGAAACATCATTGATGTTTTTTTCTTCGGGTTTGACATCATCGATGAAATGTCCCGTTCTTATTGATTAAAAACGTTCCATATTAATTGATTTCGTTGCGAGGTTTTGACCTCTATATGAGACGTTTTTCAAAGACTGCATTCATTTTTAAAACAAACCATAACCTTTATTTCATAAATAAAGGTTTAAAAAGCTTTATGTAGATTATCAAATAATGATAATCTAAAATATCCTGTTTACACACGACCATTACATAATGGTTTACAATACAAATATGTTACATCGAAATCAGTTTCTTGAATGCAGTTTTTACACAATATCATACAAACATGGACTCCAAATCTTGTCCTTATTTTAGTATGCAACAGCGGAAGCTCTTAGTATTCACCTGAGAATAAACATGCTTTAAACGTCAACAAAAATGTTGGTGAGTTATAGGTTTAACCTATATATATCAAATCGTAACAATAGACCACAAGATTTCATATTTCAATACACATCCCATACATAGAGATAAAAATCATTCATATGGTGAACTCCTGGTAACCGACATTAACAAGATGCATATATAAGAATATCCCCATCATTCCGGGACACCCTTCGGATATGATATAAATTTCGAAGTACTAAAGCATCCGGTACTTTGGATGGGGTTTGTTAGGCCCAATAGATCTATCTTTAGGATTCGTGTCAATTAGGGTGTCTGTTCCCTAATTCTTAGATTACCAGACTTAATAGAAAGGGGCATATTCGATTTCGATAATTCAACCATAGAATGTAGTTTCACGTACTTGTGTCTATTTTGTAAATCATTTATAAAACCTGCATGTATTCTCATCCCAAAAATATTAGATTTTAAAAGTGGGACTATAACTCACTTTCACGGATTTTTACTTCGTCGGGAAGTAAGACTTGGCCACTGGTTGATTCACGAACCTATAACAATATATACATATATATCAAAGTATGTTCAAAATATATTTACAACACTTTTTATATATTTTGATGTTTTAAGTTTATTAAGTCAGCTGTCCTCGTTAGTAACCTACAACTAGTTGTCCACAGTTAGATGTACAGAACTAAATCGATAAATATTATCTTGAATCAATCCACGACCCAGTGTATACGTATCTCAGTATTGATCACAACTCAAACTATATATATTTTGGAATCAACCTCAACCCTGTATAGCTAACTCTAACATTCACATATAGAGTGTCTATGGTTGTTCCGGAATATATATAGATGTGTCGACATGATAGGTCGAAACATTGTATACGTGTCTATGGTATCTCAAGATTACATAATATACAATACAAGTTGATTATGTTATGGTTGGAATAGATTTGTTACCAATTTTCACGTAGCTAAAATGAGAAAAATTATCCAATCTTGTTTTACCCATAACTTCTTCATTTTAAATCCGTTTTGAGTGAATCAAATTGCTATGGTTTCATATTGAACTCTATTTTATGAATCTAAACAGAAAAAGTATAGGTTTATAGTCGGAAAAATAAGTTACAAGTCATTTTTGTAAAGGTAGTCATTTCAGTCGAAAGAACGATGTCTAGATGACCATTTTAGAAAACATACTTCCACTTTGAGTTTAACCATAATTTTTGGATATAGTTTCATGTTCATAATAAAATCATTTTCCCAAAATAACAACTTTTAAATCAAAGTTTATCATAGTTTTTAATTAACTAACCCAAAACAGCCCGCGGTGTTACTACGACAGCGTAAATCCAGTTTTACGGTGTTTTTCGTGTTTCCAGGTTTTAAATCATTAAGTTAGCATATAATATAGATATAGAACATGTGTTTAGTTGATTTTAAAAGTCAAGTTAGAAGGATTAACTTTTATTTGCGAACAAGTTTAGAATTAACTAAACTATGTTCTAGTGATTACAAGTTTAAACCTTCGAATAAGATAGCTTTATATGTATGAATAGAATGATGTTATGAACAACATTACTATCTCAAGTTCCTTGGATAAACCTACTGGAAATGAGAAAAATAGATCTAGCTTCAAAGGATCCTTGGATGGCTTGAAAGTTCTTGAAGCAGAATCATGACACGAAAACAATTTCAAGTAAGATTTCCACTCGAAATAAGATTGTTATAGTTATAGAAATTGAATTAAAGTTTGAATATGATTATTACCTTGTATTAGAAAGATAACCTACTGTAATTAACCAAGGTTTCTTGATCTTGGATGATTACTTGGAATGGATTTAGAAAACTTGGAAGTAAACTTGCAATCTTGGAAGTATTCTTGATTTTATGAAACTAGAACTTTTGAAATTTATGAAGAACACTTAGAACTTGAAGATAGAACTTGAGAGAGATCAATTAGATGAAGAAAATTGAAGAATGAAAGTGTTTGTAGGTGTTTTTGGTCGTTGGTGTATGGATTAGATATAAAGGATATGTAATTTTGTTTTCATGTAAATAAGTCATGAATGATTACTCATATTTTTGTAATTTTATGAGGTATTTTATGCTAGTTGCCAAATGATGGTTCCCACATGTGTTAGGTGACTCACATGGGCTGCTAAGAGCTGATCATTGGAGTGTATATACCAATAGTACATACATCTAAAAGCTGTGTATTGTACGAGTACGAATACGGGTGCATACGAGTAGAATTGTTGATGAAACTGAACGAGGATGTAATTGTAAGCATTTTTGTTAAGTAGAAGTATTTTGATAAGTGTCTTGAGGTCTTTAAAAAGTGTATGAATACATATTAAAACACTACATGTATATACATTTTAACTGAGTCGTTAAGTCATCGTTAGTCGTTACATGTAAGTGTTGTTTTGAAACCTTTAGGTTAACGATCTTGTTAAATGTTGTTAACCCATTGTTTATTAAATCAAATGAGATGTTAAATTATTACATTATCATGATATCATGATGTATTACTATATCTTAATATGATATATATACATTAAATGTCGTTACAACGATAATCGTTACATATATGTCTCGTTTCAAAATCATTAAGTTAGTAGTCTTGTTTTTACATATGTAGTTCATTGTTAATATACTTAATGATATGTTTACTTATCATAATATCATGTTAACTATATATATATCCATATATATATGTCATCATATAGTTTTTACAAGTTTTAACATTCGTGAATCACCGGTCAACTTGGGTGGTCAATTGTCTATATGAAACCTATTTCAATTAATCAAGTCTTAACAAGTTTGATTGCTTAACATGTTGGAAACACTTAATCATATAAATATCAATTTCATTTAATATATATATAAACATGGAAAAGTTCGGGTCACTACAATCGATGTGTGCTAGAACGGCATAGCAACCTTTTCTTATTAGCTTTTGTGCCTTCAAATTACTAATAAGATTTAGCTTCGTGTTGCTCTTTTCTCCGTACACCATTAAGGGTTTTACTTTTTCACGCATGATGCGAATCATATTTTTGTAACAAACGATCTCTGCTTTCACCTCTTTCAACTAGTCCATGCCGATTATCACATCAAAACTCCCTAACTCTACTGGTATCAAATCAATCTTAAACGTTTCGCTAACCAGTTTAATTTCTCGATTCTGACATATATTATCTGCTGAAATTAATTTACCATTTTCTAATTCGAGTAAAAATTTACTATCCAAAGGCGTCAATGGACAACTTAATTTAGCACAAAAATCTCTGCTCATATAGCTTCCATCAGCACCCGAATCAAATAAAACATAAACAGATTTATTGTCAATGAGAAATGTACCCGTAACAAGCTCCGGGTCTTCCTGCGCTTCTGCCACATTAATATTGAAAACTCTTCCACGACCTTGCCCATTATTTTTCCCTGGGTTCGGGCAATTACTCCTAATGTGGCCCGGTTTTCCACATCCATAACAAACAAAGGAGGTATTACTTGTTCCGACATTATCTGTTCTTTTATTTCTGTTATTCATTGGGTCGTAGACCTCACACTTTCTCGCACCATGGTCAGTTCTTTTACACTTGGTGCAAAATGTCGTGCAGAACTCATTCTGGTGGTACTCTTCACACCTTTGGCATGGCGGTTTCTGATTATTGTTGTTGTTACGGTTGTTATTGTTGTTGAGACGATTGTTGTACTTGTTGTTGTTGGGACGTTTGTTGTAGTTGTTGTTGTTGGGATTGCGATTGTTGTTGTTGCGATTGATGTTGCGGTTGTTAGGATAGTTGTTGCGATTATGGTTGTAATTGTTGTTGTTATTGTACTGGTGACTCTTGTCATCGTTTTCCTCCCACTTCCTCTTGAGTTATTTCGTGTTGGCTTCTTCGGCCGTCTGCTCTTTAATTCTTCCCTCAATTTGATTTATGAGTTTATGAGCCATTCGACTTGCCTTTTGTATGGAGGCGGGCTCGTGTGAACTCACATCTTCTTGAATCCTTTTTGGTAACCCTTTTACAAACGCGTCAATCTTCTCTTCTTCATCTTCAAACGCTCCCGGACACAATAGGCACAAATCTGTGAATCTTCGTTCGTACGTGGTAATGTCAAATCCTTGTGTTTGTAACCCTCTAAGCTCTACCTTGAGCTTATTAACCTCGTTTTTGGGACGGTACTGCTCGTTCATCAGGTGTTTGAATGCGGACCACGGTAGTGCGTAAGCAGCATCTTGTCCCAGCTGCTCGAGATAGGTGTTCCACCAGGTTAACACAGTACCTGTGAAGGTATGCGTAGCGTACTTTACTTTGTCTTCTTTAGTACACTTACTTATGGCAAACACCGATTCGACCTTCTCGGTCCACCGTTTCAATCCGATTGGTCCTTCGGTTCCATCAAATTCTAATGGTTTGCAGGCAGTGAATTCTTTGTAGGAGCATCCTACATAATTTCTTGCGCCATTAGCTGCATTGCTCGATTTAGGGTTATTGTTGTTATGTAGCGCAGCATGTACTGCGGCTATGTTTGCAGCAAGAAAGGTATGAAATTCCTCTTCGCTCATATTCATGGTGTGTGAGTAATTGGTGCCATTTTCTTCAAAATAGCCAAATGAATCAAGTTAATCATACAGAATATTAAGAGTAGCCGATAGTATCTCATAGCATAATATGAACTCATTTATAAAAGCTTTTTCTTCATATTAGTGTTTTATAAGTTTTAATTCGGGTACTACATACCCGTTAAGTTCATACTTAGTAGCTAATATACAATTCAACCACTACAATTCTATATAAAGAACTGATCATAATTTTTCGCGTTCAACCTTTTATACAAAATTTTACAAACTTACAATACCGCTATTTTACATATATCATGAAATATAGCACACAATAACATTGATACAAGACAGTTTTGAAGATAATTCTAGTTAATATGCAAGTCGTTCAGCAAAGGCAATAAATACACGTAATTCATACCAGAAACAAGTCATGCATTCTGATTTTATTAATACAATATCCCATCCTTGGTCTTGTGGAACGTAACCGTTGTGGCCGTTGACAAGACAGCATGTAGTAATGTTTTCAAAAGGACTGGGGTTACGTAATGCCCAACAGCCCCGTAATAATCTAAAAACCTTGTTTCTCACCCCAACTGCCGAATCCGTCAGTTGTGGGAAGGTTTTATTTAAAAGTTGTAATCCGATGTTCTTTTCTCACTTTGGTGAGAAGCGAACATCACTAACCCGTAAGCATAACATGCTTCTTTATGTTGCATGTTAGAAGCTCTTTCTAAAGCATGAAGTTGTATGTTGGGATATGTTGAGTCAAAATAGGTTCTTAACCTGTAGCGTAAAATTGCACTTGGGTTCCCAGCATTTAACGCTTTAAAGAAAACACGGCATAACTTAAGGTCTCCCCAATGTGATATACCCCATCTTTCAAAAGAAAGCCTTTTATAAACTAAGGCATGCCTGGAACGTTCTTCAAATGTTCTACAAACTAATTTTGCCTTAAATAATTGTGCCGACGAATTCTAACCGACTTTAGACAAGATTTCATCAATCATGTCCCTGGGTAGGTCTTCTAAAATTTTCGGTTGTTTATCCTTAACATCCATTTTGTGTTTTTATACTGTAAAAATAGACAAGGGTTAGATTCATAAAAGATACTTAACAAACAATACAAGCAATTTTTACATATATCATAAAAGCACAAGGACACTATATTACATATATTACATCGCATGATTACAACTCTTTATTCCGACTCACTTGTTTCTTCTTCTTCGGACTTGGTTTGTTTCGCTAATTTCCTAGGGATATATGGTGCTCCCCTAATACGAGTCGTTCTTTTCACAAATGGTCTAGAAAAACCTGGTGGCTTAGATATTCCCGGGTTATAGCTAAAACTTAAGAAATACGGGTGTTGACGGTATTTCCCATCGGGACATTTCATGTTAACATAGAGGTCATCGGGGTTGGAATTAGGTTTCTCTATTTTGATGCCTTTTCCCTTATTATTTTCTTTTGCCTTTTAAAATTGGGTCGGGGTAATTTCTATAACATCATCGGAATCCTCATCGGGATCCGATTCATCAGAAAATTGGTAATCTTCCCAATATTTTGCTTCCTCGGCGGAAACACCGTTGATCATTATTAATTTTGGTCCATTGGTTGAGGGTTTTCTTTTATTTGTCTGTTTTTCAGTGGTTTCTAATAATTCCTCCTCCGGAACCTCCTCTTCTTCCGGTTCCTCTTCTTTCGGTTCCTCTTCTTCCAGTTCCTCCTCTTCTGGTTCCTCTTCGGGAATTTGTGAGTCTTACCAATATATATTCGACTCTTCATTATTATTAGGTGAGTCGATGGGATTTGTACTAGAGGTAGACATCTATCACATAATATCAAACACGTTAAGAGATTAATATATCACATAATATTTACATGTTAACCATATATAGTTTCCAACAAAAAGTGTTAAGCAATCATTTTTAAAGAGAACACGATCGAAGTCCAGACTCACTAATGCATCCTAACCAACTCGATAAGACACACTAATGCAATTTTCTGGTTCTCTAAGACCAACGCTCGGATACCAACTGAAATGTCCCGTTCATAGCGATTATAAACGTTTCATAATAATTGATTTCTTTGCGAGGTTTTAACCTCTATATGAGACGTTTTTCAAAGACTGCATTCGATTTTAAAAACAAACCATAACCTTTATTTTATCGATAAAGGTTTTTAAAACATAACGTAGATTATCAAGTAATGATAATCTAGAATATAACGCTTTACACACGACCATTACATAATGGTTTACAATAATATTACACATCGATTAAATTCTACGAATGCAGTTTTTAAACAATATTATACAAGCATGCAGACTCCAATTCCTGTCTTTATATAGCATGCAACAGCGGAAACTTCTTAATAATCACCTGAGAATAAACATGCTTAAAACGTCAACAAAAATGTTGGTGAGTTATAGGTTTAACCTATATGTTATCAATTCATAATAATAGACCACAAGATTTCATTTTTCATAAGTAACATACAGGCATATAGCTATCTGTATAAAAATCATTCATATGGTGAACACCTGGTAACCGACATTAACAAGATGCATATAGAATATCCCCATCATTCCAGGACACCCATCGGACATGATAAACTCGAAGTACTAAAGCATTCCAAATTCCAGAATGGGGGTTATTAGTTCTCGTAGATCTACCTTTAGGATTCGCGTCAATTAGGGACCAGTTCCCTAATTCTTAGGCTACCAAGCTAAAAGGGGCATATTCGATTTCGATCATTCAACCATAAAATGTAGTTTCATGTACTTGTGTCTATTTTGTAAAATATTTATAAAATTGCATGTATTCTCATCCCAAAAATATTAGATTTTAAAAGTGGGATTATAACTCACTTTCACAGATTTTTACTTCGTCGGAATTTAAGACTTGGCCACGAATCGATTCACGAACCTATAACAAATATATACATATATATCAAAGTATGATCGAAATATATTCACAACATTTTTTATTACGTTTTAATGATTTAAGTTTATTAAATTAGCGGTCCAACGTTAGTAATCTACAACTAGTTGTCCATAGTTAGATGTACAGAAATAAATCAATATATATTATCTCGAATCAATTCACGACCCAATGTCTACAAGTCTCAGACTCGATCATAACTCAAAGTATATATATTATTTTGGAATCAACCTCAACCCTGTGTAGCTAACTCAAGCATTACTGCATATAGAGTGTCTATGGTTGTTCCAAACAATATATATATATATATATATATGAGTCGATATGATATGTCAAAACATTGTATACGTTTCTATGGTCTATCAAGGTTACATAATATGTTAGAGTACATGTATAATACAATATAAGTTAGTTAAGTTATGGTTAGAATAGATTTGTTACAAATTTCACGTAGCTACAACTCGCAAAAATATCCAATTTTGTTTTACCCATAACTTCTTCGTTTTAAATCCATTTTGAGTGATTCAAGTTGCTATGGTTTCATAATGAACTGAAATTCATGAAACTAAACATAAAAATTATAAGTTTATAGTCGATAATACAGGTTACAAGTCATTTTCGTAAGAGGTAGTCATTTCAGTCGAAAGAACGACGTCTTGCTGACCATTTTGAAAAGCATACTTCCACTTTGAGTTTAACAATGATTTTTGGATATAGTTTCATGTTCATAAGAAAAATCATTTTCCCAGAAGGACAACTTTTAAATCAAAGTTTATCATAGTTTTTAATTATCTAACCCAAAACAGCCCGCGGGGTTACTACGACGGCGTATGTCCGGTTTTACGGTGTTCTTCGTGTTTTCAGGTTTTAAATCATAAAGTTAGCATATCATATAGATATAGAACATGTGTTTAGTTGATTTTAAAAGTTAAGTTAGAAGGATTAACTTTGTTTGCGAACAAGTTTAGAGTTAACTAAACTATGTTCTAGTGATTACATGTTATAATCTTCGAATAAAATAGTTTTATATATATGAATCGAATGATGTTATGAACATCATTACTACCTCAAGTTTAGTAGGTAAACCTATTGGAAGTGACAAAAATTGATCTAGCTTCAAAGGATTCTTGGATGGCTTGAAAGTTCTTGAAGTAGAATCATGACACAAAAACAAGTTCAAGTAAGATTATCACTCGAATTAAGATAGTTTATAGTTATAGAAATCGAATCAAAGTTTGGATATGAATATTACCTTGAATAAGAAAGATAACCTACTGTAATTAACAAAGGTTTCTTGATCTTAGATGATTACTTGGAATGGATTTGCAAAATTGAAAGTAACTAGCAAACTTGAAAGGATTTTCGAAGTGTTCTTGAAGTGTTCTTCCTATGATGATTATAGCTTGATTCTTGAAGTAATTTTTGATGAAGATGATGATTAGTTTACTGGAAATTTCGTTCCTACGAGTGTGTGTGTGTGTTTAGAGAGGATTAGAAAGAGAATTGGAAGTGAAATGGATTGATTGGTGAGTGGTGAATGGTGAGTGGGGTTAAAAGGAGTTCTAGTTAGTTGACTAGTTCATGGTAGAAGTTAAATTTGATTAGTCATGCATGACATAATCAAGAGTGGAATCCCATGCTAGTTCCTATTAGTATATAACCATAGTAAGTACGTCTAGAAGCTGTGTATAATACGGGTACAAATACTGAATGACTACGAGTAGAATTGTTGATGAAAATGAATGAAAATGTAATTGTAAGCATTTTTGCAAAGTAGAAGTACTTTGATATGTGTCTTGAAGTCTTTCAAAAGTGTACTAATACATCTTAATACACTACATGTATTTTCATTTTAACTGAGTCATTAAGTCATTGTTAATCGTTACATGTAAGTGTTGATTTTGAATGCTTTAAGTTAACGATCTCATTTAATGTTGTTGAAAGCTTTAAATCAAATTTTAACACATTTTAATAAAACGATATTAACCCAAACAAAAAATTTCCCAGCCAGGGGCTCTGCCCCTTGGACCCCGCTATTGGGGGCGCTGCCCCCGAACCCCCGTCATAATTACGATAAGTTCAAACAAGTGTGCACTCCACACTTTCCCAAACTTGTTCGATATTTATCAAGGTTATTTTGGTTAACAAATTAATCCCATTACACTTAAATCATATCGGTGACACAAATCACCAACAATGAATATATCTTAATATGATATATATACATTAAAATGTCGTTACAACGATAATCGTTACATATATGTCGTTTCGAGTTTCATAATTCAATAGTCTCATTTTATGTATATAACGCATTGTTAATATACCTAGTGAGATACTTACTTTTCATAATATCCTGTTAGCTATATACATATCCATATATATATCATCATATAGTTTTTACAAGTTTTAACGTTCGTGAATCGCCAGTCAACTTGGATGGTCAATTGTCTACATGAAAATCATTTCAAATAATCAAGTCTTAACACGTTTGATTGCTTAACATGTTGGAAACATTTAATCATGTAAATATGGTTCTCATTAAATATATAATCATGAAAAAGTTCTGGTCACTACAGTTGTTGTTGCTGCTGCTGTTGTTGTTGTTGTTGTTGTTGTTGTTGCTGCTGCTGCTGCTGCTGTTGTTGTTGCTGTTGCTGTTGCTGTTGCTGTTGCTGTTGCTGTTGTTGTTGTTGTTGTTGTTGTTGTTGTTGTTGTTGTTGTTGTTGTTGTTGTTGATGTTGTTGTTATACATTTTTCCAAGATATTGTTAGTAGTAATGGTAATATTTCTGTTTTATTCCATCTTATATAGGATGGTATCGGGTCGGGTTTGAGTTGGGTCTTGGTAATCTCAGTCCCAAACTTGATTAAGAAACCTCGTCCCAAACTCGAATACATGCTCGACGGGTCTTTATTTACTCATTAACTATCGGATAAACAATTTTTCCCTCGAGTATCTGAGTCCACATTTACATACTAACTATCGGGTAAACGAGTTTCTCCACGGTATTGTGTCACCATTTATAACAATTAATACATATATCAAAAAAATATATATGTGTTCTATTATTCGAATTTAAAAGGGTTGGGCATACGGATTCAGTTATTTTCGAGTATACGGGTTTGGTAAGCGAGTATGTGTCTAAAAGCTTCCCCGTACCCGAAACCTCATAAAAATTTAAAATCATCCTCATACTGGTTTTTAGACCGGCAGATCCAGCCCGAACCGACCTGACCCCTTGACCAGGACCGACCCTAAAATACCGAATTTCAGGTACTCATTAAATACGGGTATTTTGTCATGCCTAATCTAATCTTCTATAATGCAGAATAAATGTCCTTAAAGGAGGAAATTAAGTCAATGATATTTAATGTAATAATATTATCAAATTTTTATAAAGAATTTTTATAATGACAACCTTTAGCATGATCATTTAGTTATTTTAGAAGTATACGTTCAAGACACAACAATTAACCCTTATAAACGTTAAAGTTATGAATAGCATAAAAAATATAATACTAAAAATTTATCAACAGAATACTATTAAAACAACTTTAACAAAGTGTTTTATTCATATTATTTTTAGAGGTAGAGTTGTTGATCAACTTTTATACTCAATATTCTTTAATATGTTGTTCTCAATAATCTATAAGATGGTTTTACATGCTAACAAGTATTTCGGGTCTTACAAAATTTTAGGTCATGTTCTATTGCACATTATACATATGCTTAAATATGCTTAATGATGTCTCTAACTTCTAGAGTTGTCATTAACATGCGTAAGTGTATGTTTCACATAATAGTTATTTTTTTTTTCTAAAAGCAAGAAAGAATTCCATTAATCACGAAAATATGTTACACAATGTCCAAACGACCAATAACACGAGAATAACAACCATAAACATCAGGTTGCGAAGGGAACAACCATAATAACTACCGACTAACTATTAAAATACACGTTTGGACTACTTAGTCAAGTTAGCCAACCGAACTTCTTACCCCTAGATCGATGCGAAATCTATTCAAATAATTAAATTTGTATTTCAGTTAATATTGACTTTTGCCTTTCATGATGATTATTCAATCATGTATATATATATATATATATATATATATATATATATATATATATATATATATATATATATATATATATATATATATATATATATATATATATATATATATATATTATGCACTTTAATAACATAGCTAAAATTTGTGTTTCTAAAAACTTAAACTAAAAGAGCGAAAAAAATTTCATTATATACAAGTGGTTGATTAAAATTAAGAGTCACATCCAATTTTAAACATATAAAAGAGTAATGAAAAAGAGAAACCGATTAATTATTTGAAATTGAATTCTCATCCCGTTGGATAACACGTCCCAACTTCTAACATCTAAGGATTCGACATCTTGTTTCTCAACGTTATTGTAATTGTAACTTAAATATAAAAAAGACATAGATAGAGTTTATTAACTAGAAAGCTTAATAATTGCTATATTACTTTCCAAATAATTAAATCCCCTTGTATACTATCTATCGCGATCGCGTTTCGCTATATGATATGATATGAAAGATATAATATGATATGAAGTATAAAATTAAATATTTGAACTTTTACAGCAGAAATATATAAAATTGCAAGTTTAAAAGTATAAACTAGTAAAATAAAAAAATAAAAAAGTATTCCTTGAAGAAGAATCCTTTAATTATATTTATTGATTATTACTTCACATGTTTTAAAAAAGAGATAATTGTGCGGTTGGTCATTGTGGTTTACATAAAATGAAGTGTTTGGTCTGTAGAGACCATTTTCGGGATGTTTGGTCCGTGTTGTTTACATGACGCGTGTGTTGGTCCTTGTCAGTAACATGCGTTAAAACATTCCCTGACAGTAGCAGACGTTAAAACATTCCGTTAAGTCATGCATGTGCAGTGCACGTGAGACGGTTTTTTCGGAATGTTTTACGAAATGTAAACCACAGGGACCAAACACCTCGAAAATGAAGTTCTCGGACTAAACATTTCATTTCATGTAAATCACATGGACCAATAGCACAATTTTCTCTAAAAGAGATCTAATGAAATAAATACAGATCTTAATCAACTGTATTATTCCTAACTACCATTGAAATCACAGAAGTGAATTGAAATAATTTTAAAATCAATTAAGTAAGGGTAAATTGTTGTTGTGTATGAAATAAGTAACAAATAACCCCTTGTTATATTATTATTCTTATCTCAGAGACATCGTGGCCAATTGGCATTTTCGTCTTCTTGTGATTAAAATATCGTTGAATTAATTTAAAGGGTTTGAATATATTTTGAAAGTTAAGTAATATCGGTTTTAAATATTTTTTAAAAGTTAGGTAATATTGGTCTTTTCTTCTAAAATTTATTTTATTTTTGTAGCTTGACTAAAAGGAATAAATATTAATTCGTACAAAGGTGTATGTTTAAATCTTACATTAATTTACATAGGGGCATAGGGGTGCATGGTTTGGTTAGCAACAAAAAAAAACACGAAAATCGAGATAGAATATACCCAAAACAGAAACACTTTAAGGGAACGTTTGGTTTGAGGATTTGAAATCCCCCAATTTCAAATCCCATGAACCGAAATACTCTAAGGTGACATTTGGTTCGGGAATTTAAAATCCCGGGATTTAAACTCATAACATGTGTTTGGTTCAGGGACTTAGAATCCCAAGATTTGTAAAACAAAACGAATAAATATTAAATGTAAATTGTAAAACGTGAACGGAAAAAGTGAACACAAAATGTGAACGCAAAACCTGAAACGTAAAACGTAAACGTAAATGGAAACATTAAGTAAAATGTAAAGGTAAAACGTAAACGTAAAATATAAATGTAAACGTAAAACGTAAACGAAAATGTAATTCGTAAACTAAAGCGTAAAACATAAACTACAAATATAAAACATAAACGTAAATGTAATACGTAAAACGTAATATATAAAACGTAAAATGTAAACGTACTACGTAAATATAAATCATAAACGTAATGTAATGTAATGTGTAACGTAAATCGAAAATGTAAAACGCAAAAGGTAAAACATAAAACGTAAATTGAAAAACATAAACGTAAATCGTAAAATGTATAACATAAAAGATTAGAACTTTGGATTTCAAATCCTTACTAACTCAAAGGATTTACAAATCCCTTCCTCATAAGTTTTCATAATTCTAAGTATTTGAAATACTTCTATCAAACATAGGATTTCATGAAATTTAAATTGCAAATCTCATCAAAATCCTACGAACCAAACGCACTCTAAGATATTTGATCCGGTTCATCGTCCATAGATTTTTATTATTTTGGATTTTAGTTCGGTCCAGGTCAAACTCGTAAATAAGAAAATTTGGACCAAACTAAAAAATGTATATATCCTTGTTATAGATGATAACCTTCCTTAAATATTACGTATTTCTTTATTTAACATAACATACTAAAGATATGTAACTCGTGACCAAATTGTTGGGATGTCCAAGTCCCAGTTAATGCAAATTATAGCCGACGTAATTTGTTGGAAGCTCGAAATGATTTACGCTCGAAATGATTTACGCTGACGATTCTTCCATCAAATTAAAAACGGGTTATTAACTTCAGCATGGTTTGATGTTTGGTGCGAGCAGGGTCCTCTTGCGAATACTATAACTCGACGAGCCATTTCGCAAGCTGGTTTTTCGTCTATGACTCAAGTACGTAATTTGGTTTTGGAAAATGAATGGTTGCGGCTGAATGATTGGTTAAACAAATATCCTTTATTGAATAGTATCATTATGCCGAATTTTGTTGATAAGTCCAATATTATTTGATGAAAGTACAATTTTAGAGGTGTTCTTGAATTCTCGGTTAGCATTGGTTAGGACACGATAAGGCCTAGAGCAGCTAAAGTTACATGGATTAATGTCGTATGATTTTCTCAATGTATACCGAGGCATGTTTTTTTTATGACTTCTTATGGAGGAGAAACTAAGAATGCAAAGTAGGTTAAGAGATTGGAAGATTAACTCAAGTGTTCTTCTTTGCCCGCGATGCGAGCGGGTACTAGACTCTCATGATCATTTGTTATTCGTGTAACACCATACTTTGTTATTCTTTTATTCACAGCGGAAGACTATTTTAAATAATACACATTAATACTAATTACCCATAAACCAGTACTTAACTTAAACATAATTATTACAGTAATTCAGGTGTTACGTTATTACCGAATCCTTAATATATAAATAGTATGAAAATACAGTGATCCGAGTTAGCAATGTCAAACATATCCATCAACAAGCTTCTCCCAAAATCCCAGCATTACATAGCCTAACTTGCAAGGGAGAGGGTGTGGGGGATTAGCACAAGGCTAAGTGAATGAAAACATTCTAACAGTTATAGGCATCTAGCATCAAGCTAAGTACAATTGTATAACACAACAATTAAACAACCAATACTGTAACAAAAGGATCAGCGGTTTGTACGGGTCTGCAACTACTAGATCGGGCTAGAGTTTATCGATAGTTCATGTTACTGGCTCTTTCGTATATAAATTCGGATGCAAGGGAAGTGTCATTCAAACTGTGCAACACGAATAGTAACACCTGAACCCAATCTCACAATTCAAGGTTGACCTCTTGCCCAGCTTCACAAATCAAAGCCCGTTGTCAAGCTTCATAATTCAAAGCCGACAATATCATTGTGCTCATAACCATCACAAACAATATAGTATATCATATACTAACATTACCAGGAGAACATGGCAGACAACAGTAGCATAACCTGCTACTACATACATATACCAGTTAAGATAGTCCCACTCACCTGATCAACAACAAGAACTCAGAAGTTTCTCTCTGTCCTTATCACCTGAAGATAATACAAACATAGTCAATACAGTGTTCTAAACATGAATTAGACACATGGATAACATAACGGCTTATAAACATCAAAATAATGAAACACACTCTGCTGATACACATTCCTACAGATACAGGCCATCCGTACGAATTCAAGTCCCATTCGTACAGATTCATGGACCATCCGTACGGATCCACATGGTTTTTATTCGTACGGTTGCACTTCAATCCATACGGTTACACAACTTATCCGTATGGTTCAGTCTAGATCCGTACGGATGCAGTACATCTGCAATAGCAAGTTTTTGACTTCAAACACCCCAAATCTCGTTTTTGCACTATTTTGACATCAAAGCTTGTACAAAAAACATGCCTAAACCATAAGGAAACATTTTCTAACATTAATTTACACCTCAAAATCCAAGTTTTGAGTCCATAAGTCATTTAGTACTAAAAGTTAACAAATACAAAGATTTCATTTGAATTACAACATGAAATCAGTTTTTAAATACCTTATGGGTTTACTGAAATCACAAGACACGATTTCCAATTCTTAAACAAGATAAAAACACGAGATTGGAGATTAGGGTTTATGAGGTTTAAGGTACGTATGTGTATGTGGATGAAGTTTCCAAAAGAGGAAATAAAATAAAGAAGCGGAAGTATAAAGGCCAAAAGGGTTTATTCATTTGAAAGAAACCTGCTCTGTATAACACACGGGTGTTTACCAGTTATCTGAAAGTCTTTACACTTCATTTTACGGTATTAATGAGGTATAATTTAAATAAAAAAAAATGTTCTTTGACCCTTGTCACAAAACGCATTTTTTTTTAAAGCAAGACATTTTATTAATATAATGGATAATTACAGGCCCTTTAAATTCTATACAATGAGATGATATCGGAAAATAGTAAATGACCACTTCATGAATAAGATAGCTATTTGACACCGCGGAACTTGAAACGTCAAGCTGGATAGGATTAAACGAACAGTACCGACTTTGCGGTGACAAAGTTGATTAATACTACTGTAACACCCTGATTTTTTTTTTATAAATCACAGCGGAAGACTTAATTTACATAAATACCCTTAGTTAATTACTCCATTACAAACCACCGGTGTTACATCAAACGACTAGTTACATATTTATAAAAGTTAAGACATCAGAGTTCGTCTTGTCAAACATATCTTCAAATAACCACTTCTATCCCGAAACCCGCTAACATCCAAAACCTGCAAGGGAGGAGGTAAGAGGGGTTAGCACAAGGCTAAGTGAATGGAATCATCTAACAGATCTAGCATACAGTACCAACTTGTACAACTACAGCAGCTACAACAATCAATAACAGGCAATCGGCAACTAACAACTAATCATCTGGCAACTAACAACTAGCAACTAACAACTAGCAACTGGCATCTAGCAACTGGCAACTATGCTCCAACTAGAGATTCGGCGGCTTGTACGAGCACACGACCACTAGCTGATCAGTCTAGCATCTACCGAAAGTCCTTACTACTGAATCCCCAGTATAGTAAATCCACACGCAGGTGATGCGTCATTCAGCACTATACTCAACAAACAGTAGCCAATTGGACCCAACCACAACAAGGTTGACCTCTCTGAGCTGCACCTAACAACTATAGGTTCCAACTGGCAACTACAACTTGTGCACACAACTGTTAAGCAAATACCACTACGGACAACTATCACTACGACTAGCATGTTAACTCTACAGTGATCATTATTACAACATATCTACTAAGCATGACAACTATAACAGTATAACATAGTAGCACAACTTGCTACTCTATACTACACCCGGAGATAATCTCACTCACCGATTACCAGCAACAGAAGGAACTTAGAATTCTAATCTTACTGAGCCTTCTCTTCATCTTTATCACCTGAGAATAGATATAACACAGTTAGTAATCATGTCTTGATAACAACCCGACAACAAAACAACAACACCAATACCAACACTTAATCAATCTGACCTATCAACCATACGAGTGACACTCATCTGCATGTCTGAGAAACCTCAAACGTGCGATTGACACCTCACTCGTACGTTTGGTCCTTGGCAAAATATCTAATTACACAACAGTAGATCCATACGGTTGAGCACACGAGTGACATATGACTCGTACGAGTCACATCTCAACCGTACGATCCAACTAGCAAATATAACAGTTCAAGTAACCACTCACTCGTGCGGTTCACCATGCGGTTGACCGCCTCAACCGTACGAGTGAAAGCTCACTCGTGCGAGTGAAGGGTCACTTGTGCAAGTGATAAGGAACATCAATAGCAACATGTAAAGATATTTTCCAACCTATATTCATCATATATTCATTCATTCATATGCCTATATCAAGAATTCAACCCATAATAACATATTAACGCATGCACACTAGACACACACGCTAATACTTCTATTTCAGACCCAAATACATTTCGATATAGCTTCTAAAGATTTTACCATTGGAAAGTATTTTTCATTACGATTCCAACGATACTTGATTCATCAAAAACGGAGTTACGGTTTGAAAGTTATGACCAAAACAAGTTTCCACAAATCTGACCCGGTGTCACACGTGTGACTGAGGCCTCACTCGTGCGAGTGTGTCCTCACACGTGTGGTTGACCCTCAAAAGTATGGTCACTCGTACGAGTGACTTGTCAAAAGTTTGGGTACTGATGAACACCTACAGCTCGCTGTTTTCGCGTTTTTTGACCCCAAAACATGATTTTTGCTCAATCTGATCATGAAGCCCCATCAAAAACATCATATAACAACTATAGAACATATATCTAACAATAATTAACACTAACAAACACAATTCATCAAGATTCAAGCATCAAAACTCACTTTTGCTCAAGAACACAAAACCCAAATTACACAAGATTCAAGCAATGATTCAAGCATGCTAACCTGGTTTGATGATTACAAAGATGATATAAATCAGTTCTTAAAGCTCCACAAACCAATTTCAAGCTTGGATCAAGTTAGGGTTTCAAGAGTGAAGGAGATTAGGTACGGTTTTTGGTTTAGAAGCTTCAAGAAAATGGAAAGAGTGAAGCAGATTACACTCTAAATGGGTTATTAAAACCCGTACTCCACAACACACGGGTATTTATCAGTTATCTGATATCTTTCGTACTTCGTTAGGAGGTCCTAACAGAGTCCAAATTAAACAAGCGAACCTATTCTGTGGCCCATGTCACAAACTGGTCTTAATCAAACAATCAGATAATCAAAACATACAACTATTAAAATTACTTTTAATAACACTTAAGGGCAAAATAGTCTATTTCAACTAGGCCCAAAACGCGGGTGTTACAAATTTACCCTCCTTAAAAGAGATTCCGCCCTCGGAATCGGGTCAACTATGGTCAACAAACCCAAAATTGTTACTCAAACCGCCAAAGTACACGGTTAACTTTATCGATCTTATCCCCGATACCGAAATTATCCACCACAATTGCATAGGGAAACGAGATTCTTGACGTCATTACACTTTCGATACAAAATAATTTCTCACAATTTTACTCGATCAACGTCCTTTAATCCACTTAAGCCCACAAATTACACGATCAAGTCAAATAATCAGAGTCAAATTCATGTTTCTACGCCATTCTGTATCACAAATTTCACAATCTGTTATCCAATTCAACTCTTTATACAGTCCACTTTTCACAATTTTCCCAAGCTTAGGCAATAGAATTAGTCATCATACTAAAATCTATACCTATGTCCACAAAATTGTCTCTTAAGTCAACAGAACTTCACAGGTTATTCGTCTCATGTCCAGTCACATCACGATCCAATATAGCACAGGACGCCTAATTTTCCTTCAGCTTCCCAGAAATTCCGTATGATTTATCACAATATACTTCTGTTGGCCAGGCACAAGCATATTATCTTAAATCATACCTCCATTCTGAGTTGCTCGAAACGAAAAAATTATACTTGTTTCATTCACTAACTTATGTCCAATCAATCTCCTCAATAAGCATCGGTAATCAATTTAACTATTTTATGACTAATCAATCACACCATCTATCCAATCATGGTCATTTAAACACTGTCCATCAAATGTTCCAATATAATCTACCAACATCACCACACATTCAACAAGCATAGGAATTATCTGGTCAATAAAGTTCACTACCGACATATCACTCATACTCATGTCACTATCTAACAACTTCTGGTCATCCAAGAGTTCACTGCATAAAGATACTCAACACATCTCTATCCAAGTCACGGTTTACAATCCCGAAAAGTCAACCTAAGGGTCACCCTTACCCCACAAAGCACACAATGGTCGCGACCAAACATACAACACATTACCCAACAAAATAAATCTTACGCTACAATCAAGATATACCAATCTACACACACACACACACACACACACACACACACACATATATATATATATATATATATATATATATATATATAAATATATATATACAATCATATACATATATACAACTAAACAGTACGAGGATTTTGAAGCATACCTGTATTCACAGCATATTCAAGATCTGCATCTGCAACCATCTGATAAGCTCTTGCTGTTGTCGTAGGTGGATTCTTTCTTTTCTGCCCTACTGGAGAACCAGAAGATCCACCTACTGATCCCGACTGCGCTCCTGGCCCTGCCCCAGAATTTGATCCTCTTACATACGGATACTGAGCTGATCTATGCCCCACTTGATGACATTTCCAACATACATCATCTTGGAACGAACACATCCGAATCTCGTGCCCCACAATTCCACATCTTAAACATCTTTTGGTCGAATCTGAACAAGGACCACTATGAGATGATCTAAAACTATAACACCAAGAATTCTGACTTGATACTGACCCTCTCTGTTCTGACCCACTTCTCTGTTTCAACTTAACAGACTTCTTTGACCTAGAGTCCGACTGACTCATCACTTGATCCTGTTGTGGCATCACATAACCTTCCATTCTGTTTCTTGCGGCTCTGACATCATCTTCTACCATCTTGGACATAACGAATGCTTGTGATAGCGTCGTTGCCATCCTAACCATCGTTCTGTACTCTGGTAAAATTATATTAATAAAGTGCTGAATTCTGTACTGCTCATCTGGATCCTACTGTTGCACAAACCTTAATTTATCCATATACTGCTCAATCACCTCATCTATCATCATCTGATGAGTCATTTTCATTACCAAAAATTCTATCTTAATTCGATTGAGATCATAGGATGAACAATACTATTCACAAACTTTACTTTAAAATTGTTCCCAAGTAATAATATTCACTTGCTCTTTCGGTATACTAGAAATAACCGTATCCCACCAAACCATTGCCCTATTTTTCAACATACGACTAGCATAAATAACCTGTAATTCTGGTTCGCACTGACAGGTCTCAAAAACCTTTTCTATTTCTCTTAACCAGTTAAAGGTTACCGTTGGGTTATAACTTCCTGAGTACTCTGGTGGATTACAATTCAGAAACTGTTTGAAGGTACATTTCTTCGGTTGTTGAAACGTCAGCATCTGATAAGGACCTCACATCTGATTTGGGAACTGTTGATTAAACTAAGGTGGCACCTAATACTGTTAAGGAAACTGACACTGAGGTGGTAACCATTGCTGTTGTTGGAAAGCACTTCCAGTTTGCTGATACATATTTGGCTGCACCGGATACCCACTAAACATCTGATTCGATACACTACCACTTGGATTCACTATTACCTGACTTTGTTCTAATTCTCTTATTCGATCATTTGCTTCCTTTAACCGACTTTTCAAATCTAGAATTTGTTCTTGCGGATTTTCTTCTGACACATACCCGTCTTCATCTGTGGCTCTGAATGTTCCGGGGGCTGACGGACCAGTTGTGTTTCCTGAATTATCTGCCATATCTGCACTACCACAACATCTCACACAAACGCTTAGTGGAAAACATGTTAGTACCTATCAACTAACACATGTAATCCCTACATTCACTTAACCCGTCCTCTCAGATATGTTTGACACAACACAAGGATTGTGTACATGACATTCAACACAATGTACATGCGGCCAAACCTATGCTCTGATACCAAGTTGTAACACCCTGATTTTTTTTATAAATCACAGCGGAAGACTTAATTTACATAAATACCCTTAGTTAATTACTCCATTACAAACCACCGGTGTTACATCAAATGACTAGTTACATATTTATAAAAGTTAAGACATCAGAGTTCGTCTTGTCAAACATATCTTCAAACAACCACTTCTATCCCAAAACCCGCTAACATCTAAAACCTGCAAGGGAGGAGGTGAGGGGGGGGGGGGGGGGTTAGCATAAGGATAAGTGAATGGAATCATCTAACAGATCTAGCATACAGTACCAACTTGTACAACTACAGCAGCTACAACAATCAATAACAGGCAACTGGTAACGAACAACTAATCATCTAGCAACTAACAACTAGCAACTATCAACTGGCAACTGGCATCTAGCAACTAGCAACTATGCTCCAACTAGAGACTCAGCAGCTTGTACGAGCACACGACCACTAGCTGATCAGTTTAGCATCTACCGAAAGTCCTTACTACTGAATCCCCAGTATAGTAAATCCACACGCAGGTGATGCGTCATTCAGCACTATACTCAACAAACAGTAGCCAACTGGACCCAACCACAACAAGGTTGCCCTCTCTGAGCTGAACCTAACAACTATAGGTTCCAACTGGCAACTACAACTTGTGCACACAACTGTTAAGCAAATACCACTACGGACAACTATCACTACAACTAGCATGTCAACTCTACAGTGATCATTATTACAACATATCTACTAAGCATGACAACTATAACAGTATAACATAGTAGCACAACTTGCTACTCTATACTACACCCGAAGATAATCTCACTCACCGATTACCAGCAACAGAAGGAACTCAGAATTCTAATCTTACTGAGCCTTTTCTTTATCTTTATCACCTGAGAATAGACATTACACAGTCAGTAATCATGTCTTGATAACAACCCGACAACAAAACAACAACACCAATACCAACACTTAATCAATCTGACCTGTCAATTGTACGAGTGACACTCATCCGCATATCTGAGAAACCTCAACTGTGCGATTGACACCTCACTCGTACGTTTGATCCTTGGCCAAATATCTAATTACACAACAGTAGATTCATACGATTGACCACACGAGTGACATAAGATTCGTACGAGTCACATATCAACCGTACGATCCAACTAGCAAATATAACAGTTCAAGTATGAAATGTCCTGTTCATATTGATTATAAACGTTCCATATTAATTGATTTCGTCGCGAGGTTTTGACCTCTATATGAGACGTTTTTCAAAGACTGCATTCATTTTTAAAATAACCATAACCTTTATTTTATCGATAAAGGTTTAAAAAGCATTACGTAGATTATCAAATAATGATAATCTAAAATATACCGTTTACACACGACCATTACATAATGGTTTACAATATGAACATATTACATCAAAAATAAGTTTCTTGAATGCAGTTTTTACATAATATCATACAAGCATGGACTCCAAATTTTCTCCTTATTTTAGTATGCAACAGCGGAAGCTCTTAATAATCACCTGAGAATAAACATGCTTAAAACATCAACAAAAATGTTGGTGAGTTATAGGTTTATCCTATATATTATTAAATCATAATAATAGACCACAAGATTTCATATTTCAATATACATCCCATACATAGAGATAAAATTCATTCATATGGTGAACACCTGGTAATCGACATTAACAAGATGCATATAAGAATATCCCCTATCATTCCGGGAAATCCTTCGAACATGATAAAAATGAATTCGAAGTACTAAAGCATCTGATACTTTGGATGGGGTTCGTTAGGCCCAATAGATCTATCTTTAGGATTCGCGTCAATTAGCAGATCGGTTTACTAATTCTTAGGCTACCAAGCAAAAGGGGCATATTCGGCTTCGATCATTCACCCATATAATGTAGTTTCATTTACTTGTGTCTATTTCGTAAAACATTTAAAAAAAAAACTGCATGTATTCTCATCCCAAAATATTAGATTTTAAAAGTGGAACTATAACTCACTTTCACAGATTTTTACTTCGTCGGGAAGTAAGACTTGGCCACTGGTCGATTCACGAACCTATAACAAATATGTACATATATATCAAAGTATGTTCAAAATATATTTACAAAACTTTTAATACATTTTGATGTTTTAAGTTTATTAAGTCAGCTGTCCTCGTTAGTAACCTACAACTAGTTGTCCACAGTTAGATGTACATAAATAAATCGATATATATTATCTTGAATCAATCCACGACCCAGTGTATACACGTCTCAGGCTAGATCACAACTCAAAGTATATATATTTTTGGAATCAACCTCAACCCTGTATAGCTAACTCCAACATTACTGCATATAGAGTGTCTATGGTTGTTCCAAATAATATATATACATGGGTCGATATGATATGTCAAAACAATTGCATACGTGTCTATGGTATCCCAAGATTATATAATATATTAGAATACATGTATAATACAATATAAGTTAGCTAGGATATGATTTGTATAGAATTGTTAATATTTCCCGTAGCTACAAAAATCAAAAAATATCCAATCTTGTTTTACCTATAACTTCTTCATTTTAAATCCGTTTTGAGTGAATCAAATTGCTATGATTTCATATTGAACTCTATTTTATGAATTTAAACAGAGAAATTATAGGTTTATGGTCGAAAATATAAGTTACAAGTCATTTTTGTAAGAGGTAGTCATTTCAGTCGAAAGAAAGACGTCTTGATGACCATTTTGAAAAACATACTTCCACTTTGAGTTTAACCATGATTTTTGGATATAGTTTCATGTTCATAAGAAAAATCATTGTTCCAGAAGAACAACTTTTAAATCAAAGTTTATCATAGTTTTTAATTATCAAACCCAAAACAGCCCGCGGTGTTACTACGACGGCGTATGTCCGGTTTTACGGTGTTTTTCGTGTTTCCAGGTTTTAAATCATTAAGTTAGCATATCATATAGATATAGAACATGTGTTTAGTTGATTTTAAAAGTCAAATTAGAAGGATTAACTTTTGTTTGTGAACAAGTTTAGAATTCACTAAACTATGTTCTAGTGATTTCAAGTTTAAACCTTCGAATAAGATAGCTTTATATGTATGAATCGAATGATGTTATGAACATCATTACTACCTCAAGTTTTGTGGATAAACCTACTAGAAAAGAGGCAAATGGATCTAGCTTCAAAGGATCTTGGATGGCTTGAAAGTTCTTGAAGTAGAATTATGACACGAAAACAAGTTCAAGTAAGATTTCCACTCAAAATAAGATTGTTATAGTTATAGAAATTGAATCAAAGTTTGAATATGAGATTACCTTGTATTAGAAAGATATTTTACTGTAAATAAGAAAGATTTCTTGAGGTTGGATGATCACTCTACAAGATTGGAAGTAAGCTAGCAACTTGGAAGTATTCTTGATTTTATGAAACTAGAACTTGTAAAATTTATGAAGAACACTTAGAACTTGAAGATAGAACTTTAGAGAGATCAATTAGATGAAAAAAATTGAAGAATGAAAGTGTTTGTAGGTGTTTTTGGTCGTTGGTATATGGATTAGATATAAAGGATGTGTAATTTTGTTTACATGTAAATAGGTCATGAATGATTACTCATATTTTTGTAATTTTATGAGATATTTCATGCTAGTTGCCAAATGATGGTTCCCACATGTGTTAAGTGACTCACATGGGCTGCTAATAGCTAATCATTGGAGTGTATATACCAATAGTACATACATCTAAAAGCTATGTATTGTACGAGTACGAATACGGGTGCATACGAGTAGAATTGTTGATGAAACTGAACGAGGATGTAATTGTAAGCATTTTTGTTAAGTAGAAGTATTTTGATAAGTGTCTTGAAGTCTTTCAAAAGTGTATGAATACATATTAAAACACTACATGTATATACATTTTAACTGAGTCGTTAAGTCATCGTTAGTCGTTACATGTAAATGTTGATTTGAAACCTTTAAGTTAACGATCTTGTTAAATGTTGTTAACCCAATGTTTATTATATCTAATGAGATGTTAAATTATTATATTATCATGATAATATGATATATTAATATATCTTAATATGATATATATACATTTAAATGTCGATACAACGATAATCGTTACATATATGTCTCGTTTCGAAATCATTAAGTTAGTAGTCTTGTTTTTACATATGTAGTTCATTGTTAACACACTTAATGACATGTTTACTTATCATTTATCATGATTAAACATAGTGTATCAATATCTTAATATGATTCATATGTATTTAGTAAGAAGTTGTTATAACGATAATCGTTATATATATCGTTTCGAGTTTCTTAATTCAATAAACTCAATTTTATGTATATAACTCATTGTTAAAATACCTAATGAGATACTTACTTATCATAATATCATGTTAACTATATATATAATCATATATATGTCATCGTATAGTTTTTACAAGTTTTAACGTTCGTGAATCACCGGTCAACTTGGGTGGTCAAATGTCTATATGAAACCTATTTCAATTAATCAAGTCTTAACAAGTTTGATTGCTTAAAATGTTGGAAACACTTAATCATGTAAATAACAATTTCATTTAATATATATATATATATATATATATATATATATATATATATATATATATATATATATATATATATATATATATATATATATATATATATATATATATATATATATATATAAACATGGAAAAGTTCGGGTCACTACAGTACCTACCCGTTAAATAAATTTCGTCCCGAAATTTTAAGGAGTTGGAGGTGTTGACGTATCTTCTGGAAATAAATGCGGGTATTTCTTCTTCATCTGATCTTCTCGTTCCCAGGTGAACTCGGGTCCTCTACGAGCATTCCATCGAACCTTAATAATTGGTATCTTGTTTTTCTTAAGTCTTTTAACCTCACGATCCATTATTTCGACGGGTTCTTCGATGAATTGAAGTTTTTCGTTGATTTGGATTTCATCTAATGGAATAGTGAGATCTTTTTTAGCAAAACATTTCTTCAAATTCGAGACGTGGAAAGTGTTATGTAAAGCCGCGAGTTGTTGAGGTATGCTACTGGTCCGACACGATCAATAATCTTGAATGGTCCAATATACCTTGGATTTAATTTCCCTCGTTTACCAAATCGAACAACGCCTTTCCAAGGTGCAACTTTAAGCATGACCATCTCTCCAATTTCAAATTCTATATCTTTTCTTTTAATGTCAGCGTAGCTCTTTTGTCGACTTTGGACGGTTTTCAACCGTTGTTGAATTTGGATGATCTTCTTGGTAGTTTCTTGTATTATTTCCGGACCCGTAATCTGTCAATCCCCCACTTCACTCTAACAAATCAGAGACCTGCACTTTCTACCATAAAGTGCTTCAAACGGCGCCATCTCAATGCTTGAATGGTAGCTGTTGTTGTAGGAAAATTCTGCTAACGGTAGATGTCGATCCCAACTGTTTCCGAAATCAATAACACATGCTCGTAGCATGTCTTCAAGCGTTTGTATCATCCTTTCGCTCTGCCCATTAGTTTGTGGATGATAGGTAGTACTCATGTCTAGACGAGTTCCTAATGCTTGCTGTAATGTCTGTCAGAATCTTGAAATAAACCTGCCATCCCTATCAGAGATAATAGAGTTTGGTATTCCATGTCTGGAGACGACTTCCTTCAAATACAGTCGTGCTAACTTCTCCATCTTGTCATCTTCTCTTATTCTTAGGAAGTGTGCTGATTTGGTGAGACGATCAACTATTACCCAAATAGTATCAAAACCACTTGCAGTCCTTGGCAATTTAGTGATGAAATCCATGGTAATGTTTTCCCATTTCCATTCCGGGATTTCGAGTTGTTGAAGTAGACCTGATGGTTTCTGATGCTCAGCTTTGACCTTAGAACACGTCAAACATTCTCCTACGTATTTAGCAACATCGGCTTTCATACCCAGCCACCAAAAATGTTTCTTGAGATCCTTGTACATCTTCCCCGTTCCAGGATGTATTGAGTATCTGGTTTTATGAGCTTCTCTAAGTACCATTTCTCTCATATCTCCAAATTTTGGTACCCAAATCCTTTCAGCCCTATACCGGGTTCCGTCTTCCCGAATATTAAGATGCTTCTCCGATCCTTTGGGTATTTCATCCTTTAAATTTCCCTCTTTTAAAACTCCTTGTTGCGCCTCCTTTATTTGAGTAGTAAGGTTAATGTGAATCATTATATTCATAGATTTTACTCGAATGGGTTCTCTGTCCTTCCTGCTCAAGGCGTCGGCTACCACATTTGCCTTCCCCGGGTGGTAACGAATCTCAAAGTCGTAATCATTCAACAATTCAATCCACCTACGCTGCGTAATATTCAGTTGTTTCTGATTAAATATGTGTTGAAGACTTTTGTGGTCGATATATATAATACTTTTGACCCCACATAAGTAGTGCCTCCAAGTCTTTAATGCAAAATCAACCGCGCCTAATTCTAAATCATGCGTCGTATAATTTTGTTCGTGAATCTTCAATTGTCTAGACGCATAAGCAATTACTTTCATTCGTTGCATTAATACACAACCGAGACCTTGCGTTGAGGCGTCACAATATATCACAAAATCGTCATTCCCTTCAGGTAATGACAATATAGGTGCCGTAGTTAACTTTTTTCTTCAATAACTGAAACGCTTTCTCTTGTTCATCCTTCCATTCAAATTTCTTCCCTTTATGCGTTAATGCAGTCAAGGGTTTTGCTATTCTGGAAAAGTCTTGGATGAACCTTCTGTAATAACCAGCTAGTCCTAAAAACTGGCGTATGTATTTCAGAGTTTTCGGGGTTTCCCACTTTTCAACGGTTTCAATCTTTGCTGGATCCACCTGAATACCTTCTTTGTTCACTATGTGACCGAGGAATTGAACTTCTTCCAACCAAAATGCACACTTTGAAAACTTAGCGTACAGTTTTTCTTTCCTTAACAACTCTAGCACTTTTCTCAAGTGTTCTTCGTGCTCTTGATCATTCTTCGAGTAAATAAGTATGTCATCGATGAAAACAATGACAAACTTGTCAAGATATGTCCCACACACTCGGTTCATGAGGTCCATGAACACAGCTGGTGCGTTAGTCAATCCCAAAGGCATAACCATAAACTCGTAATGACCGTAACGCGTCCTAAAAGCAGTCTTTAGAATATCAACCTCCTTCACCCGCATTTGATGATATCTAGAACGTAAATCGATCTTCGAATAAACAGACGAGCCTTGTAGTTGATCAAATAATTCGTCGATTCTCGGTAGTGGGTAGCGGTTCTTGATGGTAAGTTTGTTCAACTCTCGGTAGTCGATACACAACCTGAATGTACCATCTTTCTTCTTGACAAACAAAACAGGAGCTCCCCACGGTGATGTGCTTGGTCAAATGAAACCACGCTCTAAAAGTTCTTGTAATTAGCTCTGAAGTTCCTTCATTTCGCTAGGTGTGAGTCTGTATAGAGCACGAGCTATTGGTGCAGCTCCCGGTATAAGGTCTATTTGAAATTCAACGGATGGGTGTGGAGGTAGTCCCGGTAATTCTTTCGAAAATACATCGGGAAATTCTTTTGCGACGGAAATATCATTGATGTTCTTTTCTTCGGAATTGACTTTCTCGACGTGTGCTAGCACAGCATAGCAACCTTTTCTTATTACTTTTTGTGCCTTCAGGTTACTAATAAGATTTAACTTTGCGTTGCTCTTTTCTTCGTACACCATTAAGGTTTTTCCTTTTTCTCGTATAATGCGAATTGCATTTTTGTAACAAACGATCTCTGCTTTCACTTCTTTCAACCAGTCCATACCGATTATCACATCAAAACTCCCTAACTCTACTGGTATCAAGTCAATCTTAAATGTTTCTCTAACCAGTTTAATTTCTCGATTCCGACATATATTATCTGTTGAAATTAATTTACCATTTGCTAATTCGAGTAAAAATTTACTATCCAAAGGCGTCAATGGGAAACTTAATTTAGCACTAAATTCTCTACTCATATAGCTTCTATCCACACCCGAATCAAATAAAACATAAGCAGATTTATCGTCAATAAGAAACGTACCCGTAACAAGCTCCGGGTCTTCCTGTGCTTCTGTCGCATTAATATTGAAAACTCTTCCACTGCCCTGCCCATTAGTATTCCCCTAATTCGGGAAATTTCTAATAATATGGCCCGGTTTTCCACATTTATAACAAACAGCGTTGGTGTTACTTGCTCCGACACTATTCACTTCAGCATTACTTGTTCCGGCATTATTTGCTCCCTTAGTTTTGTTAAACTTTGGTCCGTAGACCTCACACTTTGTCGCGCTATGACCATTTCTTTTACACCTGTTGCAAAATGTCGTGCAAAACCCCTGGTGATTTTCTTCACACCTATGACATGGCTGTTTTTGGTTTTTGTTGGCGTTGTTGTTATTGAGGTTGTTGTTGGGATTGTTATTGTTGTTGAAATGGTTGTTGTAGTTGTTGTTGTTGTTGGGATGTTTGTTGTAGTTATTGTTAGGATTGCGGTTATTGTTGCGATTGTTGTTGCGGTTGTTGGGATAGTTGTTGCAATTGTGGTTGTAATTGTTATTGTTGTTGTACTGGTGACTCTTGTCACCGTTTTCCTCCCACTTCCTCTTGAGTTGTTTTGTGTTGGCTTCTTCGACTGCCTGCTCTTTAATTCTTCCCTCAATCTGATTTATGAGTTTATGAGCCATTCGACTTGCCATCTGTATAAAAGCGGGCTCGTGTGAACTTACATCTTCTTGAATCCTTACTGGTAACCCTTTTACAAACGCGTCGATCTTCACTTCTTCATCTTCGAATGCTCCCGGACACAATAGGCACAACTCTGTGAATCGTCGTTCATATGTGGTAACGTCGAACCCTTGTGTTCGTAACTCTCTAAGTTCTGCCTTGAGTTTATTGACTTAGTTTCTAGGATGGTACTGCTCGTTCACCAATTGCTTGAATGCCGACCACGGTAGTGCGTAAGCAGCATTTTGTCCTACCTGTTCAAGATTGGTGTTCCACCACGTTAATGCAGTACATGTGAAGGTATGCGTAGCGTACTTAACTTTGTCCTCTTCAGTACACTTACTTATGACAAACACCAATTCGACTTTCTCGGTCCACCGTTTCAATCCAATTGGTCCTTCGATTCCATCAAATTCCAAAGGTTTGCAGGCAGTGAATTCTTTGTAGGTGCATCCTACACGATTTCTTGCGCCGTTAGCTGCATTGCTAGATTCAGCGTTATTGTTGGTATGTAGCGCAGCCTGTACTGCGGCTATGTTTGCAGCAAGAAAGGTACGAAATTCCTCTTCGTTCATATTCATGGTGTGTCGAGTAGTCAGTGCCATTTCCTTCAAAATAGACAACTGAATTGAGTTAATCATACAGAATATTAAGAGTAGTCAATAGTATTTCGTAGCATAATATGAACTCATTTATAAAAGCTTTTTCTTCATATTAGCATTTTATAAGTTTAAATTCGGGTACTACCTACCCGTTAAGTTCATACTTATTAGCTAATATACAATTCAACTACTACAATTCCATATGAAAAACTGATTATAATAATATATCACATACAAATATTCTTCAAACTTACAACTTCGCTATATTACATATAACATGAAATATAGTACACTATGATACAGGACAGTTTTGAAGATAAATCTAGTTAACACGCAAGTTGTTCAGCAAAGGAAATAAAGACACGTAATTCATAAGTCCAGAAACAAGTCATGCATTCTGGTTTTACTAAGACGACTTCCCATCCTTGGTCTTGTGGAAAATAACCGTTATGACCATTGGCTAGGCAGCATGTTGTAACGTTGTCAAAAGGACGAGGGTTTCGTAATGTCCAACAGCCCCGTAATAATCTAAAAACCTTGTTTCTCACCCCAACTACTGAATCCGTCACTTGTGGGAAGGTTTTATTTAAAAGTTGCAATCCGATATTCTTTTTCTCACTTTGGTAAGAAGCGAACATCACTAACCCGTAAGCATAACATGCTTCTTTATGTTGCATGTTAGAAGCTCTTTCTAATTCACGAAATCCTATGTTGGGATATGTTGAGTCAAAATAGGTTCTTAACCCGTAGCGTAAAATTGCATTTGGATTCCCCACATTTAATGCTTTAAAGAAAACACGGCGTAACTTACGGTCTCCCCAATGTGATATACCCCACCTATCAAAGGAAAGCCTTTTATAAACTAAGGCATTTCTGGAAAGTGTTTCAAATGTTTGACAAGTTAATTTCGCCATAACTAAATGTGCTGATGAATTCTGACCGACTCTAGACAAGATTTCCTCAATCATATCCTCTGGTAGGTCTTCTAAAATATTCGGTTGTCTACCCTTAACGTCCATTTTGCTTTTATACTGTAAAATAGACAAGAATTAGATTCGTAAAAGATAATTAACAAACAATACAAACAATTTTTACATAGAACAAAAAAAATACAAGCACACTACAATACATATAATACACAACATAATTACAACCCTCTAATCTGAATCACTGGTTTCTTCTTCTTCGGACTTGGTTCGTTTTCCTAATTTTCTAGGAATATATGGTGTTCCTCTAATACGAGCCGTCGTTTTATATAATGGTTTAGAAAAACCTGGTGGTTTAGAGGTTCCCGGGTCATTGTTACATTTTTGGAAATACGAAAGTTGTCGATACATATAAAGTTCATCGGGGTTGGAATCGAGTTTCTCTATTTTTATACCTTTTCCCTTATTATTTTCTTTCGCTTTATTAAATTGGGTCGAGGTAATTTCTATAACATCATCGGAATCCTCATCGGGATCCTATTCATCAGAAAATTAGTAATCTTCCCAATATTTTGCTTCCTCGGCGGAAACACCATTGACCATTATTAACTTTGGTCCGTTGGTTGAGGATTTTCTTTTATTTAATCGATTTACTATAGGTATCAATATTTCTTCCTCCGGAACCTCTTCTTCTTCTGGTTCCTCCTCTTCCGATTCCTCCTCTTCCGGTTCCTCTTCTTCCGGTTTCTCCTCTTCCGGTTCCTCCTCGAGAATTTGTGAATCTTCCCAAAATATATTCGACACTTCATTATTATTAGGTGAATCAATGGGATTTGTACTAGAGGTAGACATCTATCACACAATATCAAACACGTTAAGAGATTAATATATCACATAATATTTACATGTTAATAATATATAGTTTCCAACAAAAAAATGTTAAGCAATCGTTTTTTTTTTTTTTTTTGAAGAAAAACACAGTCGAAGTCCAGACTCACTAATGCATCCTAACAAACTCGGTAAGACACACTAATGCAATTTTCTGGTCCTCTAAGACCAACGCTCGGATACCAACCGAAATGTCCCGTTCATATTGATTATAAACGTTCCATATTAATTGATTTCGTCGCGAGGTTTTGACCTCTATATGAGACGTTTTTCAAAGACTGCATTCATTCTTAAAACAACCATAACCTTTATTTTATCGATAAAGGTTTAAAAAGCATTACGTAGATTATCAAATAATGATAATCTAAAATATACCGTTTACACACGACCATTACATAATGGTTTACAATAAGAACATTTTACATCAAAAATAAGTTTCTGAATGCAGTTCTTACATAATATCATACAAGCATGGACTCCAAATCTTGTCCTTATTTTAGTATGCAACAGCGGAAGCTCTTAATAATCACCTGAGAATAAACATGCTTAAAACGTCAACAAAAATGTTGGTGAGTTATAGGTTTATCCTATATATTATTAAATCATAATAATAGACCACAAGATTTCATATTTCAATATACATCCCATACATAGAGATAAAATTCATTCATATGGTGAACACCTGGTAACCGACATTAACAAGATGCATATAAGAATATCCCCTATCATTCCGGAAAATCCTTTGGACATGATAAAAACGATTTCGAAGTACTAAAGCATCCGGTACTTTGGATGGGGTTCGTTAGGCCCAATAGATCTATCTTTAGGATTCGCGTCAATTAGTAGATCGGTTTACTAATTCTTAGGCTACCAAGCAAAAGGGGCATATTCGGCTTCAATCATTCACCCATATAATGTAGTTTCATTTACTTGTGTCTATTTCGTAAAGCATTTTAAAAAAAAAAAACTGCATGTATTCTCATCCCAAAATATTAGATTTTAAAAGTGGGACTATAACTCACTTTCACAGATTTTTACTTCGTCGGGAAGTAAGACTTGGCCACTGGTCGATTCACGAACCTATAACAAATATGTACATATATATATATATATATCAAAGTATGTTTAAAATATATTTACAACACTTTTAATACATTTTGATGTTTTAAGTTTATTAAGTCTGCTGTCCTCGTTAGTAACCTACAACTAGTTGTCCACAGTTAGATGTACAGAAATAAATCGATATATATATTATCTTGAATCAATCCACGACCCAGTGTATACACGTCTCAGGCTAGATCACAACTCAAAGTATATATATATTTGGAATCAACCTCAACCCTGTATAGCTAACTCCAACATTATTGCATATAGAGTGTCTATGGTTGTTCCAAATAATATATATACATGGGTCGATATGATATGTCAAAACATTTGCATACGTGTCTATGGTATCCCAAGATTACATAATATATTAGAATACATGTATAATACAATATAAGTTAGCTAGGATGTGATTTGTATAGAATTGTTAATATTTCCCGTAGCTACAAAAATCAAAAAATATCCAATCTTATTTTACCCATAACTTCTTCATTTTAAATCCGTTTTGAGTGAATCAAATTGCTATGGTTTCATATTGAACTCTATTTTATGAATCTAAACAGAGAAAGTATATAGGTTTATAGTCAGAAATATAAGTTACAAGTCGTTTTTGTAAGAGGTAGTCATTTCAGTCGAAAGAACGACGTCTTGATGACCATTTTGAAAAACATACTTCCACTTTGAGTTTAACCATGATTTTTGGATATAGTTTTATGTTCATAATAAAAATCATTTTTTCCAAAAGAACAACTTTTAAATCAAAGTTTATCATAGTTTTTAATTATCAAACCCAAAACAGCCCGCGGTGTTACTACGACGGCGTATGTCCGGTTTTACGGTATTTTTCGTGTTTCCAGGTTTTAAATCATTAAGTTAGCATATAATATAGATATAGAACATGTGTTTAGTTGATTTTAAAAGTCAAGTTAGAAGGATTAACTTTTGTTTACGAACAAGTTTAGAATTCACAAAACTATGTTCTAGTGATTTCAAGTTTAAACTTTCAAATAAGATAGCTTTATATGTATGAATCGAATGATGTTATGAACATCATTACTACCTCAAGTTTTGTGGATAAACCTACTTGAAAAGAGACAAATAGATCTTGCTTCAAAGGATCTTGGATGGCTTGAAAATTCTTGAAGTAGAATCATGACACGAAAACAAGTTCAAGTAAGATTTCCACTCGAAATAAGATTGTTATAGTTATAGAAATTGAATCAAAGTTTGAATATGAGTATTACCTTGTATTAGAAAGATATCTTACTATAAATAAGAAAGATTTCTTGAGGTTGGATGATCAGTCTACAAGATTGGAAGTAAGCTAGCAACTTGGAAGTATTCTTGATTTTATGAAACTAGAACTTGTAGAATTTATGAAGAACACTTAGAACTTGAAGATAGAACTTGAGAGAGATCAATTAGATGAAGAAAATTGAAGAATGAAAGTGTTTGTAGGTGTTTTTGGTCGTTGGTATATGGATTAGATATAAAGGATGTGTAATTTTGTTTACATGTAAATAAGTCATGAATGATTACTCAAATTTTTGTAATTTTATGAGATATTTCATGCTAGTTGCCAAATGATGGTTCCCACATGTGTTAGGTGACTCACATGGGCTGCTAAGAGCTGATCATTGGAGTGTATATACCAATAGTACATACATCTAAAAGCTGTGTATTGTATGAGTACGAATACGGGTGCATACGAGTAGAATTGTTGATGAAACTGAACGAGGATGTAATTGTAAGCATTTTTGTTAAGTAGAAGTATTTTGATAAGTGTCTTGAAGTCTTTCAAAAGTGTATGAATACATATTAAAACACTACATGTATATACATTTTAACTGAGTCGTTAAGTCATCGTTAGTCGTTACATGTAAATGTTGATTTGAAACCTTTAAGTTAACGATCTTGTTAAATGTTGTTAACCCAATCTTTATTATATCTAATGAGATGTTAAATTATTATATTATCATGATAATATGATATATTAATATATCTTAATATGATATATATATATATATATATTTATTTAAATGTCGATACAATGATAATCGTTACATATATGTCTCGTTTCGAAATCATTAAGTTAGTAGTCTTGTTTTTACATATGTAGTTCATTGTTAATACACTTAATGACATGTTTACTTATTATTTATCATGATTAAACATAGTGTATCAATATCTTAATATGATTCATATGTATTTAGTAAGAAGTTGTTATAACGATAATCGTTATGTATATCGTTTCGAGTTTCTTAATTCAATAAACTCAATTTTATGTATATAACTCATTGTTAAAATACCTAATGAGATACTTAATTATCATAATATCATGTTAAATATATATATAATCATATATATGTCATCATATAGTTTTTACAAGTTTTAACGTTCGTGAATCACCGGTCAACTTGGGTGGTCAAATGTCTATATGAAACCTATTTCAATTAATCAAGTCTTAACAAGTTTGATTGTTTAATATGTTGGAAACACTTAATCATGTAAATAACAATTTCATTTAATATATATATAAACATGGAAAAGTTCGGGTCACTATAAAGTAACCACTCACTCGTGCGGTTCACCATGCGGTTGACCGCCTCAACCGTACAAGTGAAAGCTCACTCGTGCGAGTGAAGGCTCACTTGTGCAAGTGATAAGGAACATTAATAGCAAAATGTAAAGATATTTTCCAACCTATATTCATCATATATTCATTCATTCATAAGCCTATATCAAGAATTCAACCCATAATAACAGATTAACGCATGCACACTAGACTCACATGCTAATACTTCTATTTCTGACAAAAATATATTTTGATATATCTTCTAAAGAGTTTACCATTGGAAAGGATTTTTCATTACGATTCCAACGATACTTGATTCATCAAAAACGGAGTTACGGTTTGAAAGTTATGACCAAAACAAGTTTCCACAAATCTGACCCTGTGCTCAAACATGTGACTGAGGCCTCACTCGTGTGAGTGAGTCCTCACACGTGTGGTTGACCCTCAAAAGTGTGGTCACTCGTACGAGTGACCTGTCAAAAGTGTGGGTGCTGATGAACACCTACAGCTCGCTGTTTTCGCATTTTTTGAGCCCAAAACATGATTTTTGCTCAATCTGATCATGAAACCCCATCAAAAACATCATATAATAACTATAGAACATATATCTAACAAAAATTAACACTAACAAACACAATTCATCAAGATTCAAGCATCAAAACTCACTTTTACTCAAGAACACAAAAACCCAAATTACACAAGATTCAAGCAATGATTCAAGCATGCTAACCTGGTTTGATGATTACAAAGATGATATAAATCAATTCCTAAACCTCCACAAACCAATTTCAAGCTTGGATCAAGTTAGGGTTTCAAGAGTGAAGGAGATTAGGTACGGTTTTTGGTTTAGAAGCTTCAAGAAAATGGAAAGAGTGAAGCAGATTACACTCAAAATGGGTTATTAAAACCCATACTCCACAACACACGGGTATTTATCAGTTATCTAATATCTTTCGTACTTCGTTAGGAGGTCCTAACGAAGTCTAAATTAAACAAGTGAACTTGTTCTGTGACCCTTATCACAAACTGGTCTTAACCAAACAATCAGATAATCAAAACATACAACTATTAAAATTACTTTTAATAACACTTAAGGGCAAAATAGTCTATTTCAACTAGGCCCAAAACGTGGGTGTTACAACTACCCATTTAACCAAGTGACAAAATGCAAAACTTATCCATGAAGAGGCATGGATACAAAGGGGCCATCTTGGGCATGATGAAAATTAGCCAATGCCCGATATTTTTTGATTCGAAGTGTAGGATGACGGATGTAGCGACCCGACAAAATCGTCATTGACGGCGCCGTCTACTTAGGTCCCGTTACGTGGTCATAAGTCTTTAAGATGACGTTTGACCAAAATATATCGCATTCATTTCAAATATAAAAGTGTTACAAGTTTACAAAGGTAGTTCCACGACTAGTTACATTAAAATGTTTAACGTACAAATGAAACCTATGCGACACAATTTTAAAAGTAAGCCAAAAGATGCTCCATGTATGCATATATACTCGACATCCAAGCAAGTATCAAAAAGAGTGTGGAAGCATGCATTACATAGCGTTCAAGGACCTGAGAAAACATATAGAAACTGTCAATGAAAAACGTTGGTGAAATCATAGGTGTATTAGTAAACGTTGTATTTGAACCACAAGATTTAATATAGTTGATTATCTAAATTGTTTGCATTCCAAAATGTTTGTGGAGCACCCAATTATTAAGACTTTACTGTTTGGTACCCTGTTACGTAGTGCTAGAACATACACTATAATCGAAAATATATTTCATCCGCCGACGGTTTCGAACCGTCCGAATGAGGGCACGTCTAGCCCGCATGGATCCATACAACATAAGTTCACGCTCACACCCGCAAGTGTAACTAATGATAATTGAATTGAGGATTTTTGTTCAAACTCTCACGTGGAATGTTTGTTTCGTACTTGTGTTCAAAGAATAAATGTAAGTTGTATAAATTGTATATGTTTCTCATCCCATGTTTTAAAGTACAAAAGTTGTTGAGAAGGTGGGACTATGATCTCACCTTGAGTGCACGAGTAAATAAGGTACTTCACAAAGTAACGTGTGCAAGAACGAATGCTAGTCTTGACCTGAACAAGTAGGTTGTATCAATAACGGTAAACACGGTTGGTCAAAGATGTTCAATTAGTCCTATGGCTCATTACGACTCGATTAATGTAGCATGTGAATCAAATTGTCAAGTTTCATCCAAGATTCAAGTATAAAAGCATGTTAGAAACGATCGCATAAGTATTCGGTTAAGTTCGATTAAAAGTCAAACTTGGTCAAACTTGGTCAAAGTTCGATTAAAGTAGTAGTTGTATTAGAATCTAGTGCTCTCTGGTAATAAAGAACAACCCTAGTCTTATATACTGACTACCCAATTCTAGTAAAATTTTTCAAAATTTTCAATTAAATGAACTCAAAATCATGTTTATACATATTTATGAACGATAAAACTAGGTGTTAACACCGAAATTATTGTTACCTCGGAAAGGACATAAATTGAGAAACAAACCAAAATGTTAAAATTCATTTAAAATGGAATAGAGGACAATAAAAAGGAAAATAAAAGCCAAGTGTGGGAAATTTTCACCGAGTTATTCAAAATACATATCACATATTTTTGTACAAATAATTAAAAATACTTTTGTTTTGGACGATAATTAACTGTTTTACTCGATGAAAGAAAAGAAGAGATGGATCTACACGATGAATCAATTCCATCGTTAAAAGGAAGTAAAGTCTTTCGAAAAAGATGTGACGACCCGGGAATTTCCGACTAAATTTAAACTTAATCTTTATATGATTTCGACACGATAAGAAAAGTCTGTTAGGTTGAGTCTCAAAAAGTTTGAACTATTTCATATATTCAATTGACCTTCGACCATTCTCGACGATTCACGAACAATTGTGTGTAAATAAATATGTAAATATATATAGATATAATTATAAAAAATAAATGTATATATAATTTGATTTAATAAAATATAATATAATCATTAGAATTATAAACATTACAACAACAACAACAACAACAACATGTAATATTAATATATTAAAAATTAACAAGTTAAAATATAATTGTTATAGTAATATTATTACTTCATTGTTATTAATAATAATATTAATGTTAATAACTAATATCAATATCAGTTATATTATTGTAGATAAAATATAAATATGAGATTTAACGCATTTAATTTGTTATCTTTACTAATATTAATATTATTAATTTTATTATTAATATTAATATCAGTATTATTAATATTCTTAAAATATCAATACATAGATATAAAATCTAATACATGAAACTTGTTACATTATTTTTATTATTATCATCCTTATATAGCTATTATTATCAGTATTATTATTTATTCATTATTATTATTACTATTATTATTATTAATACTAATAGTATTGTTATTATTAATGTAATTATAATAATAATAATTATTATTAATAAATAGAATATAAATGTAATGGGATTGAGTTAATATTACAAGCGCATATTTTCCTGTCTTCTTGTTTCCAGTTGAATACAACTAATAGAATCCAAAATTTGTTTCATATCACTATCCCACTGTTGTTGATTTTTGGTTCTGACTATAGAATTCGTTACCCATCAATTTCAGTAGTACCAATCTAATTAAAAGCTGTTTTATTTTTTTATATATTTTAATTGATTAATTGTCGACTTCCATTGCGTATTAAACGATCCAACTGGTTGTTAAACAACTAAATTGATTTCCTTTCTTCTGTACTAATAACACAATTGAGTTTCTTTTCTACTTCTTCTTTCTCAAATACAACGACAAACACACATCACCTTCGAACCACCACTAACCATCATCCGTCGTGAATCACCCAAGATGATCGTTGTAAGTGAGCCCCTTCTCATTTATATGCATGTCATCCGAATATATACATCAACTCAATCACCTATCCAAGATAACAATATAACTTCTCTTACGATGATTATCATCAACAAACATAATCAAAACCCATTGTGATCCATAATGGTTACTACTGCCATTTAAAATCTGTTTGGATGCAAACCAACACCGAACCCAACTCACTCTCCTCTTTCCTTCACTGTTTTTGCAGCCACCACTGCCGTCTCCTTTCCATTTATGCAAACCACCGAAGCAACCCATAAAAACTGCTATCATCTGTTTTCCCTATTCGTTCAGACCCAAACCCAACACCAACAACCATTAAACCCCTCGAAACTGCAACTGCAGCTGCAGTTGTTTCTGTTTCCTATTTGCGAGAAAAACCACCATACTAGACCAATACTTCTGCAGCTATATATACGCAAGGAAAGATGCTAATTATGATACATGATGCATAATTTTATGTGTTGATTGAAGCGGCCAAGAAAAGAGAAAATGATTGTGATTGATTCAATAATGGCACGTTAATTTCTTTCCCTTTTGGTCGACACCCATTAACCAATACCCCACTTATTATTTTATATTGCTAGTGGGTTTCAAAGAGAATAATAATGCAATAAAGGAAGGTGACACTTTTGATCATACTTATATTTTTTTTATCTAATTATACAAGGTATTATAAATGATTTCGGGTAAACTGTCGTTATGATTATGATATTGGAAAAATCGATTGTTGCACAAATTCATGATATTGACGATATGATTTTATGTTGGTTAGAGTGATTTAAGAATGATACGTAAGAAGATGATTATGAAAATGATAATGATGATGAAGGGAATACATGAAATATCGATTAGGATTAGGATTGTATGATAAATAAATTATGATGATGGGTGATGCTACATGGCATAATAAAGATGATAATAATTATGAGATTAAGGATGTTGATAATGCTATATTAAAACCGATGCTGTTATAAAGATGATGATATAAAGATAACTTTGGGTTTAAGGAAGAAGATGAATAAAATTAATGTTAAAATAGATTTAAGGTACAGAATACAAACATAAAGAATTCGATAGAGATATGGTTTGGAGGGTTTGGTCTAAGCGAGAGGTGATGGGGAACGAGAGGTTGTAGGTTCGAAACCATGCCATAGCACTTTTATTTTTAATTAAACAGAGTGGGCTTGTTTCTTGGACCTGTCAATGATTGGGCTACGGTTTTCCTTGTGGGCCGAGATTAGAGTGTCTGTTGGGATGTAAATATAGTTGGGCTGCAAAATATAGCCGGGTCGAAAAGAAAAGGTTATATATTAAATTTCGGGATATTGAAAACAGAAAAGAGATACAGAGGGACGGTTATGAGAATGTTTGGGTATTCGAGGGGTCGTGGGTTCGAGTCCCGTTCGCGACAGTTTTCTTTTTAAGGCTTCTTTTGAGGTAGTTTCTCATATTAAAAATTATTGTTATTATTATTATTATTATTATTATTATTATTATTATTATTATTATTATTATTATTATTATTATTATTATTATCATCATCATTATTATGGTTGTTATTAGTTAGTATCATTATTAAGTATATTTAATAATATTATTATTATAAAATAATATAATTTTTTTTATTTATTATCATTTATATTATGTTATCAAATGATTTTTAGTTATATAACACTATAGTTAATACATATAACATATCTATATTAACGTTTTAAATAACACTAATTATTTAGTTAAAGTACACAAAATAGAAATATTTAAACTACTTACTGATAAAAATATATAACTTACTAAAACAACAATTATATCACTAATTATATGTAAATTTAGTTGTTCGATTACAAGTATAAATGTTAATATATATACTTGATATAGGTTCGTGAATCCGAGGCCAACCCTACTTTTGTTCATTGTTGTCATATGTATTTTTACTACAAAATACAATAAGTGAGTTTCATTTGTCCCTTTTGCTCTTTACATTTTTGGGCTGAGAATACATGCAAATGCTTTATTAACTGTTTTACAATATTTATATGCGTGAGTTTCATTTGCTCCCTTTTACTCTTTACATTTTTGGGACTGAGAATACATGCGCTGTTTTTACAACTGCTTTATTAAACGCCTTTGAAATATATTTTGAACTGCGAATACATGAAATGCTTTTATAAATGTTTGACGAGATAGACACAATCAAAACATTCTTCGAATGAATTATTATGCAGACAGAAGTTCTGCGGACTATTATTGAATTATGTGGATAGGATAATTGCCACCATTGAATTATGTGGACATGATAATTGCCACCATTGAATTATGTGGACATGATAATTGCCACCAATTGATATGAATGTTATGTAACGAGAGAATGATTTTATACACATGTTATGTGTATGCTATTTTTGTGCACGATATATGTGTACGATTACTACGATTTATGAAAGATGATTTCGTACACGAGAAAGGTGTACTGTATTTAAAAGATATCGCATGTACATTACAGGTGGGTATAGGATTCGGGCCCATTTGTACCATGCAGGATTTAAAACTTGTGGTCTATCAAAATGATGAATTTTATTGTTTTATGATAAACTTATGAACTCACCAACCTTTTGGTTGACACTTGAAAGCATGTTTATTCTCAGGTATGAAAGAAACATTCCGCTATGCATTTGCTCATTTTAAAGACATTAATTGGAGTCGATCATCGCAATGGAACCAGATGTTGGTGACTTCGTCCAGATGGATTAGGACGGGTCCTTACAGTTGGTATCAGAGCGGTGGTCTTAGCAAACCAGGTCTTGCATTAGCGTGCCTAACTGATAGTCGTTAGGATGCATTAGTGAGTCTGGACTTCGACCGTGTCTGTATGTCAAAAGTTTTGCTTATCATTTTTGTCGGAAATCATCTGCTTATCATCCTTAGGAAATTACCTGCTCATTATTCTTAGTCTAGACATGTCTTACTGCCTCTGTTGCATAGACAGTGTATAGATAAATTCGTATCTTAGCGTATCTATTATTGTTGCCTTTACCTGACAGCTTTCGTAGATTCCTCTGTAACTTATGGAAATTTTAGTATTATATATGCATATGTAAATTAAGTATTGCAGGGCACTAATCTACATCCTATAATCTATTTTTTTATCGAAAAGTCCTTCATCTAATCGTACGAGATGAATCACTCAACCAGTTCGAATTCCTTGGATTCCGACAGCTATTCCGATATGGAGTTTCACCTATTAGCGTCACCGGAATGAATCAACCAATCAGTCATCCCCAATTCATCTGATGAGTTCGTAGTCGACACAATCAATGGAGACGAGAAAATGGCGATCTTTTTCACCAACCAAATTCACCTCTTGACGAAAAACCTGAAGCACCTATCGGCGTACGAAATTGAAACACCATTTTCACTCTCATTTCCCGAATATCTCACCACAAACATATCATATCTCATATTCTAAACTTTATTCATTCGCTGTTCCAACCGACAATCATCCTGGAGTAATAAGTCAACGAACTTCGCGCTCGAATAATCAATTCGGAGAATATGGTGCAAAACGTAACAGCTTCAGCAACATCACCGACACCAACAGTACCAACAATAACAGCACCAATACCATCAACAATCCATGCCTCAACATCTCATTCTGTACCTCGAATATAATCATCATTCTACATGACGTTCTACATCATTTATCTTCGTTCGACATGATGGTTATGTAACCTCTAATATTTTAGAGATTATGTACTCTAGTTCTAAATGTAACCCAAATGAGTTTAATATCATATTGACTCATTAAATCTATGATTACATCTGAAGAAAATATATATGTATATATGTTTTCATAAAGGTTGTAATTAAAAATTCTTTCGTACAAACTGTTAATGATGAAAATATTTTAACGGGTAGGTAATAACCGAGGAATATTTAGATTTCACATTAATAAGTTACATTGTACATTCTTCGAATCTGATTCAACAGTCATTCACTATCCTACTTACATCCACCGGTATCCGTATCCGTCACCGCAGAATAACCATTTTCATTCAATTTTAAATTTGGATTTTTACCTATCAGAATCCAACAAGTGGCATAATGAAGAAATAATGGACACAATAAAAATTGATTAGAAACAAACTAATTAACAATATGAAATTTAGTTAAGAAACCACGCTAACAAGATCCTAGCTAACTGTTCCTAGCTAACTGGTTACATTTTATTTGTCACAATTTAATTATCGTAATTTACATTCTCGCAATTTTATTTATCGTCATTTAATTTCTGTTATTTATTTTACGCACTTTATTTATCGTCATTCTGTTATTTACCCATTTTAAATATCAGGACACGTATGCAATGTTTTGACATATCATATCGACCCATCTATATATATATATATATATATATATATATATATATATATATATATATATATATATATATATATATATATATATATATATATATATATATATATATATATATATATATATATATATATATATATATATATATATATATATATATAGTTTGAGTTGTGATCGAGTCTGAGACGTATACGGGTCACGATACGTATCAATTAATTCGAATATTATATATTAAAATATATGAATTACTGGACTGTTACTGTGGACTATCAACTGTGGACTATCAGCACTGGACAATTAAAATGAATTAAAATATTGATTATAACATATGAAACTAAACAATTCTTCAAGTTTGTCACTTGATTTCATCTTAAACCTCATTTGTATCTCGTCGATTACAATCTGCATTCAAACCTTTTAATGATTCTTGAAAACACCTCAACCGATAGGATGAACCAACCGCACTGCATCTACGGAAGAAAAGATTGATGCATATAGTTATGCACTTGAAAAACTCTCGGAAACTGAGTAAACGTTTAACACATGACTGTGCTAATTTCTTTAGTGTTATATTTACCCAAAATAACCTTGCAGTTCTTCTTCATAATAGCCAATTTTGTCACAGCTCCAGCAAGACAACTTCGAATTTTCGTACGAAACAACCTTATTATAACGTTCATATATACGCGTACTCTTTTATTGTACCAGGGAACCTTTCATATTCCACCATATTACCATCAGCGTTTAATCATCTAAAAACACTTCTGAAACCACCTCGGATTAATAAAAGATGATTCAGATATCATAGCATTAAATGCAGAGGAAACAGAAAAATGGTAGATGGTCTAAACGGCCAAAAGTTTGATGAAAGAAATGAGTGTTAGGAACGCTCGATAGAAAATTGGGTATTGAAAAATAGATTGAGCTACCCATGAAGGAGATTAAGGACAAATACAAGGACCAAACCCTATATTCAAAGGATTCAGGTAATTCTGGATCCGTTGAAATCTTTAGAGAATATCTTGCTCCGAAGTCATGTTAAAATCTTGCGGAAAATCTTTCTCCATCAACCATCGAACTTAGAAATTCCAAAATATCATCATCAATATCTTCGATATTTCTGAGGATATTTTCATAAATATTCTCGTCCGAAATTATATACCTCTTCGTGCTTCCTGTGTATCATTATATTGGAAACATTCAAGAGAAAATTTAGTATCGAAAAGTAGATTATGCGAAACTATGAAGAAAGCCGTGGACAAATCACAAAGAATAAGTTTGACTTCAAAGAATCCAAATGATTCAATATCTGCTAAAGTCTTTAGTGAATATCTTACTCCTTACTCTAAACCCTTACGGACAATAGTTTCTATCATCCTCTGATCTTAGATATTCCGAGATATTATCGTATCTTTCATTATAAATATCCTCGATATTTCTGAATATATATTCATGACTAATCATATCTGAAATCATTAATCTCTTCGTGCTATCAGTATTACATCATATAGAAACTGTTAGTTTCTATATTCTGTAAACTTTCGAGCTTAAAATATGAATGTTATTGAAGTAATGTTGGGAACTGATGCATGAGTTAGTATAATATAATGACACTTGATCAACGTGATTATATTACAGTAAGTCATGCTGAGTTTCTAATGGGACGTGATGATTCACAGATCATAACGTCGTCATGTGCCATGTTACATAACTCTTTCATTCTAATTAACCTCTGAACATATCAAGAAAATATATTCTTGATAGTTCTATACTCAGTGATTCATGTAATTTGACAAAACAAATCGTGCTACTACCTTTCCTTTCTACATTGTATATTATGATAATTTGAAACTCCATACCTATGAATTCTGGACCGTTACTTGCGAAAAGTAAACAAAAGCATGAAGCTCCGAAATAGAAAGGGGGTATAAATCGCAGTAAATAAGAGAGCGCATTAACTGTGGATGACAATAATTATAGGAGACAGAAGCAGGGACATTGAAATATAAGGGAAGACATAAAATCCAACAGCAATGCAGAAATTACAAACCATGAATATTAATACGAATAGCAATATAAAGACGCGGCATAATTAAGAATAGTATCACCCCAAGGTTATATTAAAAGTAAGCAAAATTTCTCTGGTGGAAGATAGAAAGGAAGAATGACAGAAATAATAATTAGGGAAATATCAAGAATTAGAACTGGATTAAGTATTTTTACAATCTTTTGGATGTATGGACTAAGAAAGAAAGTATAGAAATGGTAAGAATAATGGAACGGAAGAGTTTGATTTATAATGTAAATATCATACAGAGTAATCGAGACAGATCACCGTATTTAATTATAGAGATCTTAATTTTCTTATTCGCCAAAGAATCAAATCTTATAGATTTTGAAGATTTTCTTTAATCCCTTGAATTCCGAAATTCAACCAAGACAACGTCAAAAGCTAAGACGCACCTTATTTTCTAAATTCAACCCTAACTCTGCCAAAAGTTAAGACGAATCTTTATTTTCCTATTTCAATCTTTTGTGATAGCTTCATTCATACTCTTCGAATAATCGAATTGTTTTATCCACATTACTCAATGATGATAAAAATCTATTTATCAACTCATATTCGTCATGAAAACATTTTTATTGTTAGCCATGACGACCTCACTCAAATTTCGGGACGAAATTTCCTTAACGGGTAGGTACTGTGACGACCCGGGAATTTCCGACTAAATTTAAACTTAATCTTTATATGATTTCGACACGATAAGCAAAGTCTGTTAGGTTGAGTCTCAAAAAGTTTGAACTATTTCATATATTCAATTGACCTTCGACCATTATTGACGATTCACGAACAATTGTGTGTAAATAAATATGTAAATATATATAGATATAATTATAAAAAATAAATGTATATATAATTTGATTTAATAAAATATAATATAATCATTAGAATTATAAACATTACAACAACAACAACATGTAATATTAATATATTAAAAATTAACAAGTTAAAATATAATTGTTATAGTAATATTATTACTTCATTGTTATTAATAATAATATTAATGTTAATAACTAATATCAATATCAGTTATATTATTGTAGATAAAATATAAATATGAGATTTAACGCATTTAATTTGTTATCTTTACTAATATTAATATTATTAATTTTATTATTAATATTAATATCAGTATTATTAATATTCTTAAAATATCAATACATAGATATAAAATATAATACATGAAACTTGTTACATTATTTTTATTATTATCATCCTTATATAGCTATTATTATCAGTATTATTATTTATTCATTATTATTATTACTATTATTATTATTAATACTAATAGTATTGTTATTATTAATGTAATTATAATAATTATTATTATTAATAAATAGAATATAAATGTAATGGGATTGAGTTAATATTACAAGCGCATATTTTCCTGTCTTCTTGTTTCCAGTTGAATACAACTAATAGAATCCAAAATTTGTTTCATATCACTATCCCACTGTTGTTGATTTTTGGTTCTGACTATAGAATTCGTTACCCATCAATTTCAGTAGTACCAATCTAATTAAAAGCTGTTTTATTTTTTTATATATTTTAATTGATTAATTGTCGACTTCCATTGCGTATTAAATGATCCAACTGGTTGTTAAACAACTAAATTGATTTCCTTTCTTCTGTACTAATAACACAATTGAGTTTCTTTTCTACTTCTTCTTTCTCAAATACAACGACAAACACACATCACCTTCGAACCACCACTAACCATCATCCGTCGTGAATCACCCAAGATGATCGTTGTAAGTGTGCCCCTTCTCATTTATATGCATGTCATCCGAATATATACATCAACTCAATCACCTATCCAAGATAACAATATAACTTCTCTTACGATGATTATCATCAACAAACATAATCAAAACCCATTGTGATCCATAATGGTTACTACTGCCATTTAAAATCTGTTTGGATGCAAACCAACACCGAACCCAACTCACTCTCCTCTTTCATTCACTGTTTTTGCAGCCACCACTGCCGTCTCCTTTCCGTTTATGCAAACAACCGAAGCAACCCATAAAAACTGCTATCATCTGTTTTCCCTATTCGTTCAGACCCAAACCCAACACCAACAACCATTAAACCCCTCGAAACTGCAACTGCAGCTGCAGTTGTTTCTGTTTCCTATTTGCGAGAAAAACCACCATACTAGACCAACACTTCTGCAGCTATATATACGCAAGGAAAGATGCTAATTATGATACATGATGCATAATTTTATGTGTTGATTGAAGCGGCCAAGAAAAGAGAAAATGATTGTGATTGATTCAATAATGGCACGTTAATTTCTTTCCCTTTTGGTCGACACCCATTAACCAATACCCCACTTATTATTTTATATTGCTAGTGGGTTTCAAAGAGAATAATAATGCAATAAAGGAAGGTGACACTTTTGATCATACTTATATTTTTTTTATCTAATTATACAAGGTATTATAAATGATTTCGGGTAAACTGTCGTTATGATTATGATATTGGAAAAATCGATTGTTGCACAAATTCATGATATTGACGATATGATTTTATGTTGGTTAGAGTGATTTAAGAATGATACGTACGAAGATGATTATGAAAATGATAATGATGATGAAGGGAATACATGAAATATCGATTAGGATTAGGATTGTATGATAAATAAATTATGATGATGGGTGATGCTACATGGCATAATAAAGATGATAATAATTATGAGATTAAGGATGTTGATAATGCTATATTAAAACCGATGCTGTTATAAAGATGATGATATAAAGATAACTTTGGGTTTAAGGAAGAAGATGAATAAAATTAATGTTAAAATAGATTTAAGGTACAGAATACAAACATAAAGAATTCGATAGAGATATGGTTTGGAGGGTTTGGTCTAAGCGAGAGGTGATGGGGAACGAGAGGTTGTAGGTTCGAAACCATGCCATAGCACTTTTATTTTTAATTAAACAGAGCGGGCTTGTTTCTTGGACCTGTCAATGATTGGGCTACGGTTTTCCTTGTGGGCCGAGATTAGAGTGTCTGTTGGGATGTAAATATAGTTGGGCTGCAAAATATAGCCGGGTCGAAAAGAAAAGGTTATATATTAAATTTCGGGATATTGAAAACAGAAAAGAGATACAGAGGGACGGTTATGAGAATGTTTGGGTATTCGAGGGGTCGTGGGTTCGAGTCCCGTTCGCGACAGTTTTCTTTTTAAGGCTTCTTTTGAGGTAGTTTCTCATATTAAAAATTATTGTTATTATTATTATTATTATTATTATTATTATTATTATTATTATTATTATTATTATTATTATTATTATTATCATCATCATTATTATGGTTGTTATTAGTTAGTATCATTATTAAGTATATTTAATAATATTATTATTATAAAATAATATAATTTTTTTATTTATTATCATTTATATTATGTTATCAAATGATTTTTAGTTATATAACACTATAGTTAATACATATAACATATCTATATTAACGTTTTAAAATAACACTAATTATTTAGTTAAAGTACACAAAATAGAAATATTTAAACTACTTACTGATAAAAATATATAACTTACTAAAACAACAATTATATCACTAATTATATGTAAATTTAGTTGTTCGATTACAAGTATAAATGTTAATATATATACTTGATATAGGTTCGTGAATCCGAGGCCAACCCTACTTTTGTTCATTGTCGTCATATGTATTTTTACTACAAAATACAATAAGTGAGTTTCATTTGTCCCTTTTGCTCTTTACATTTTTAGGCTGAGAATACATGCAAATGCTTTATTAACTGTTTTACAATATTTATATGCGTGAGTTTCATTTGCTCCCTTTTACTCTTTACATTTTTGGGACTGAGAATACATGCGCTGTTTTTACAACTACTTTATTAAACGCCTTTGAAATATATTTTGAACTGCGAATACATGAAATGCTTTTATAAATGTTTGACGAGATAGACAAAATCAAAACATTCCTCGAATGAATTATTATGCAGACAGAAGTTCTGCGGACTATTATTGAATTATGTGAATAGGATAATTGCCACCATTGAATTATGTGGACATGATAATTGCCACCATTGAATTATGTGGACATGATAATTGCCACCAATTGATATGAATGTTATGTAACGAGAGAATGATTTTATACACATGTTATGTGTATGTTATTTTTGTGCACGATATATGTGTACAGTTACTACGATTTATGAAAGATGATTTCGTACACGGGAAAGGTGTACTGTATTTAAAAGATATCGCATGTACATTACAGGTGGGTATAGGATTCGGGCCCATTTGTACCATGCAGGATTTAAAACTTGTGGTCTATCAAAATGATGAATTTTATTGTTTTATGATAAACTTATGAACTCACCAACCTTTTGGTTGACACTTGAAAGCATGTTTATTCTCAGGTATGAAAGAAACATTCCGCTGTGCATTTGCTCATTTTAAAGACATTAATTGGAGTCGATCATCGCAATGGAACCAGATGTTGGTGACTTCGTCCAGATGGATTAGGACGGGTCCTTACAAAAGACACGCGCTTCTTGATTTAGGTCATGAAGTTGTCGTCCATACCAGCTGTAGGTTGATGAAAAATCTAGAAAAGTCATCTCTAAAATCAGCAGGAAATCCACGGACCTCAGCATAAAACAGGGTCGCCAAGTGGTCAGATTTATCCTAACCATGAGAAGGATTTATCTCGTACAATGGGGGGCACCGTGCAAATTAGCTTGATAAGACTAATAAATCAGATCCCCAGAAAGGATAATCTCCTTAAAAGATCAAAAATCAGCTTTTAAGCCTGATATTACTCAATCCTAGAGATTGACCTTAAAGATTGAGAATTCAAACTCATGGAATTCAATGATATCTAAACTCGAGCTTGAACGAGAAAATATTTTGATCAAATTATAAACCGATTTGTTTTCTGAAAACCCATTTTCAATGCGTTCATTACCATTGAACGTAAAATCCTAGGAATTCACCTGGAATTCATTAGGTCATCTGAACCAAATCGGGTGTCAACCGTAAGAACGGTGGTTGCATAGCATGGTCGAAGACATGACCTTGTGCCAGACCCAAAAATCATAAGGGTGAGCTTTACTACTGCTCCTACAAAGGATAGTAATTGCGTCCGACACGTTATAGACCATAATTAAAAGCATGTCAGGGGACATTGCCTTAACAGTTGCTTGTTCAACGCTTTCCTTTACAACCGGACGGTAGTTTACCGAAAGGTAATATACGGAGCAAGTATACTGGATGTGTTGCTTTCCTAATACAAGGTTAGCAAGTGGGTGACACAAAACCACAAGTTTTGAGCTAAAATTTTCAAATCTGAAACCCACCAAGCCCACAAAAATATTTTGCAAACACTGGTGAAGGGTTATTACGAAAAACTTATCTAGGGTAAAAACTAGATTTAATTTTTAAAAGATCAAATGTTTTCATAAAGATCTAATTTCCTTAATGGATCTAAATTTTATAGTCATGTGGGACTGTAAACCGCATCGTTACTACCATTGTTTATACTGCCGTAAAGAAATCACTGATGTACAAAGTGTGAAGAATAAAGAAGTGATTCTAGTATTTCAAGACTATATTGCTTGAGGACAAGCAACGCTCAAGTGTGGGAATATTTGATAATGCTAAAAACGAACATATATTTCATAGCATTATTCCTCAAGAAAGACAAGCTTTTAGTTGCAATTGTCCTATTTACAAGTGATATTCGTTTAAATAATAAAAGGTGAAGACAAAAGACAGATTCGACGAATTGAAGACGCAAACGACCAAAAAGCTCAAAAGTACAAAATACAATCAATGAGGTTCCAATTATTGATAAGAAACGTCTCAAAATTACAAGAGTACAAGATTCAAAACGAAAAGTACAAGATATTAAATTGTACGCAAGGACGTTTCGAAAATCCGGAACCGGGACCAGAGTCAACTCTCAACGCTCGACGCAACGGACTAAAAATTACAAGTCAACTATGCATATGAATATAATATAATATATAATTAATTCTTAAAATTAATATATATATTATATTATATTTAAATAAACGTCGGCAGAAGAAAACAACCAAAATTGGCTCTCCCCAGCTGGCCATGCGATCGCATGGCCTGGAAGGCATAAATCCATGCGATCGTATGAGCCCCTTTTCCAGATCACAGGCCTATAAAAATCGAGCTTTGGTGCACCATTTTTCCATCCATAATATCAATCTCTCTATCTATATACGTAGTATATATTTATATTTATATTTTAATTTTAATTTTAATTTTAATTCTAATAATAAGGGTATGTTAGCGAATGTTGTAAGGGTGTAAGTCAAAATTCTGTCCGTGTAACGCTACGCTATTTTTAATCATTGTAAGTTATGTTCAACCTTTTTACATTAATGTCTCGTAGCTAAGTTATTATTATGCTTATTTAATCCGAAGTAATCATGATGTTGGGCTAATTATTAAAATTGGGTAATTGGGCTTTGTACCATAATTAGGGTTTGGACAAAAGAACGACACTTGTGAAAATTAGACTATGGGCTATTAATGGGCTTTATATTTGTTTAACTAAATGATAATTTGTTAATGTTAATATAAAGATTTACAATTGGACGTCCCTATAAATAACCATATACACTCGATCGGACACGATGGGCGGGGTATTTATATGTACGAATAATCGTTCATTTAACCGGACACGGGAATGGATTAATAGCCACTAGTAGAATTATTAAACCAGGGGTGAAATTATGTACAAGGACACTTGGCATAATTGATAACAAAGTATTAAAACCTTGGGTTACATTCATTCGACATCCTGGTGTAATTATTAAACAAAGTATTAAAATCTTGTTACAGTTTAAGTCCCCAATTAGTTGGAATATTTAACTTCGGGTATAAGGATAATTTGACGAGGATACTCGCACTTTATATTTATGACTGATGGACTGTTATGGACAAAAACCAGACGGACATATTAAATAATCCAGGACAAAGGACAATTAACCCATGGGTATAAAACTAAAATCAACACGTCAAACATCATGATTACGGAAGTTTAAATAAGCATAATTATTTTATTTCATATTTAATTTCCTTTATTTTATATTTAATTGCACTTCTAATTATAGCACTTTTATTTATTGTTATTGTATTTAATTGCACTTTTAATTATCGTACTTTTTAATTATCGCAAGTTTATTTTATCAAACTTTTATTTATCGTAATTTCATTATCGTTATTTACTTTACGCTTTAAATTAAGTCTTTTATTTATTTAATATTTTACATTTTGTTTTAACTGCGACTAAAGTTTTAAAATCGACAAACCGGTCATTAAACGGTAAAAACCCCCCTTTATAATAATAATATTACTTATATATATATTTGTATTTTTATAAAATAAAACTAATATAGCGTTAAGCTTTGATTAAAAGATTTTCCCTGTGGAACGAACCGGACTTACTAAAAACTACACTACTTTACGATTAGGTACACTGCCTATAAGTGTTGTAGCAAGGTTTAAGTATATCCATTCAATAAATAAATAAATATCTTGAGTAAAATTGTATCGTATTTAATAGTATTTTCTTGTAAAATATAAGCTATTTTATATACACCTCGCAGAACATCAAGTATTTTTGGCACCGCTGTCGGGGAACCATCAAGCTTAAATTCCGGAAGCGCAACGCTAATATAAAAAAAAAATTTTACGCTTTTGTAAAAATACGTTTTAATATATTCAAAAATATAAAAAGAAAACAAAAATATAAATATTTTTAAGAGTTTGTTAAATATTTAAGTTCTATAAAAGTTTATTTATCTTTATTTTATAAAAATATAAGTTTTATTTAATTTATATAAATATATTACATAAATATATAAAACAGAAAATTCAACACAGCAAAAAAAAAAAAAAACACTCGAGTCCAGTACTGTAGCAGCCCACACTGTGGCCCGAAACCCTAGCCCATGCGATCGCATGGCTGGATAACTTAGGACTCATGCGATCGCATGAGCCCGTCTGACACGCCACAGTTGACTGAGTACTGCATTAATTACGGTTTATAATTATTATTATTATATTTAAACCCTAATTAGGTTAGATTAGTTAAATATTTAATTTAGTTATTTATTTAATTTGTATTTTTAAGTTTAATTAGTTTTATAAAATATAAAATTAATAGTTTTATAAAATAAATAATATAAAAATAATATTTTTATAAAAATTGTACTTTTTACAACTTTTAGTATATTTTTATATTTTATCCCTTTTTAATTGTTTTAGCGTAACTTTTGTAATTTTTGCTCGTATTTATTTTTAATTCATAGTTTTTGCCATAGTTATTTTTATTTCTAGATTTTAGGCTTTGCCGTAAAATCCCTTAAGTGCTTTTTCTTTAGACTAAGATTTAAGTGCTTTAGAATTCTGCGACGTTTTTTTTTTAAGTTTTAATACCTTTTTGAGATATTGCCATTTGGGATATAGTTTTTCCTGTAAGCTTTAATATTTTTAGACACCTTTTACCTATGTATCAATTATCATTCCAATTAGTAATCTCAATTTGCGATTATAATTTTAAGTTAGTGATAGTAATAAGGTTGGGTTAGTCGAGTTTTTTTTTTAAGTTTTATAGTCATTTTTTTTTCTTTCTTATTTTTCGACGCCTTTTATTTTTCGATCTTTTCTTTTTCGACCTTTTTCGACGCGCTCTTTTTCTTTCTTATTTCTCGTCATTCTAGTTTTTAGGACTTAGAATTTTTTCTACTTCTTATCTATACTTCTTAAAATTACGAAAATTTATTTTAAGTGGTTAAATTGATAGACATCAAAATTTTCTGGTTCGTAGTAATAGTTGGATTTGTACGTGGACCGGGTTATTGGAGCCAAACAGTCCTCAATTATATTGAGACCAAACGAATCCTGCCCCTCTGCTGCATCTTTTGGCTATTCGAAACGTGGGCAAAATCAGAAAAGTCTATTAATTGGATAACTTATATAATTTTTTCTTTCCTTTTAAAAACTAATAGGATATTCAGTGAATGCACCGAGCAAGACGTTCACCAACTTTTGTACGTTCACCACCTGTAACTAGATCAAGACATCTAGCAAATATTATCGCCGTTGATTTTCCTTTAGAATCATCATCCAGTCGACCAAGTACTCCAGTTCAAATTTCTGATAATCCATTTTTTGAACCCGACCTCACAATTGAGAATCCGGAGAATATTCAGGGACAATTCATAGATCCTGAACCATTAAATTTTCCTCCGGAACCACCAATCATTCAAACAGAGATTGTTGAGGAACGAACCATTAAATCAGAATCCTCAAGTGATTCGGATTCAACAAATTCAATCATGGAAAATCTGGAACCTTTAAGTATGGAAGACCGAATGAGAGCTAAACGCACTGGCCAAGGTCACGCAATTACTCATCCAGACATTAATGCGCCAGATTATGAAATCAAAGGACAAATTCTACATATGGTGACTAATCAATGCCAATTTAGTGGTGCGCCGAAGGAAGATCCAAATGAACATCTTCGTACCTTTAATAGGATCTGCACACTATTTAAAATAAGAGAAGTTGAGGATGAACAGATATATCTCATGTTATTTCCCTGGACTTTAAAGGGAGAAGCCAAAGATTGGTTGGAATCGTTACCTGAAGGGGCGATCGATACATGGGACGTTTTAGTTGAAAAATTTCTTAAACAATTCTTTCCGGCATCTAAAGCCGTAAGACTTCAAGGAGAAATTGTTACGTTTACACAGAAGCCAAATGAAACTCTATATGAGGCGTGGACAAGATTTGGAAAGTTATTAAGAGGATGTCCGCAACATGGTTTAGATACCTGTCAAATAGTACAAATATTCTACCAAGGATGCGACATCACTACAAGGAAAGATATAGATATTGCAGCTGGTGGTTCCATTATGAAGAAAACCGAAACTGATGCTTACAAAATTATTGATAATACTGCTTCCCACTCACATGAGTGGCACCAAGAAAAAGATATCGTTAGATCATCTAAAGCAGCTAGAGCCGATTCTAGCCATGACTTAGATTCCATTTCTGCAAAGATAGATGCTGTCGAGAGACGAATGGAAAAGATGACTAAAGATATCCACTCAATAGAATTAGTTGTGAGCAGTGTGGAGGACCACATTTGACAAAAGATTGTCTTAGTATTGAATTAACAATGGAACAAAGAGAGAATATTTCATACATAAACCAAAGGCCTGGAAATAATTATCAGAATAATTATCAACCGCCAAGACTGATTTACAATCAAAATCAGAATTATAACCGAAATATTCCATACAACAACCAACAAGGTCCTAGCAATCAACAAGTATCCAATAATACTTACAACCAGCAAAGACCTAATTTTCAAAACAAACCACCACAAACCGATGATAAAAAGCCGAATTTAGAAGATATGATGACGAAGCTAGTTGAAACTCAAACGCAGTTTTTCACATCTCAGAAACAAACTAATGAACAAAATGCTCAAGCATTTAGAAATCAACAAGCTTCTATTCAAAATTTGGAACAAGAAGTAAGTAACCTAGCAAGGTTAATAGGTGAAAGAAAACCGGGAAGTTTACCTAGTGATACAAATGTTAACCCCCGGAATGAAACAGCTAAAGCCATTACCACAAGAAGTGGTACAACACTTAAACCACCTGAAATACCTGTAACTTCTGATGAAGCTATTCCTACTCCACAAGAACCACAACCTGAACAAGATAAGGAAAAAGAACCGGTAGTTGAAAAGGTTAATGAAGATAACACAGCTAAGGATAAACCTTATGTTAAACCATACCAACCACCACTTCCTTACCCAAGTAAAATGAAAAAAGAGAAACTTGAAGCCGAGCAATCCAAATTCTTGGATATGTTTAAACAGATAAATGTAAATCTTCCTTTCATTGATCTGATTTCAGGAATGCCTAGACATGCTAAATTTCTGAAAGATCTAATCTCGAATAGAAAGAAAATGGAAGAACTCTCGGCTGTTACTATGAATGCTAATTGTTCAGCAGTGCTGTTGAATAAGATACCAGAAAAGCTATCTGATCCAGGAAGTTTCACAATTCCATGTTTTCTGGGTAGTCTTAGTTCAATAGAAGCATTGGCAGACTTAGGTGCTAGTATAAATTTAATGCCGTTTTCACTATACACTAAACTAGACCTTGGAGAATTGAAACCAACAAGAATAATCATACAACTAGCCGATTGATCAATAAAATATCCTAGAGGGATAATGGAGAATATGCTAGTTAAAGTTGGTACTTTAGTATTTCCAGTAGATTTTGTTGTTCTGGACATGGAAGAAGATTCTCAAGTTCCTCTCATATTAGGAAGACCATTCTTAAACACGGCTAAAGCAATGATAGACGTGTTCGGTAAGAAATTGACCCTAAGTATAGAGGACGAGAGTGTTACCTTTTCAGTTGATAGAGCAATGCAACAACCGCAATCTGCAGATGATACATGTTATTATATTCAAACTATAGATTCACATGCAGAATTATTAGAAGAATTTCCAGAATTACAAGAAACAGGAGAATGTTCTTTAGGAGAAGGTAATGAACCAATTGATGAATCTGAAATGTTAGCTACACTAATAGCTAATGGATATGAACCAACAACAGAAGAAATTCAAATGCTAAAAGAAGAAGACAGATATCGATATAAATCATCGATAGAAGAACCTCCAACATTAGAGTTAAAGCCTCTTCCAAACCATTTGGAATACGCTTATTTACATGGTGAATCTGAATTACCTGTAATAATATCGTCTTCTCTTACTGAAAATGAAAAATCTCAACTCATTTCTGTGTTGAAAGCTCATAAACCAGCCATTGCATGGAAGATTCATGATATTAAAGGAATAAGTCCTTCGTATTGCACACATAAAATCCTTATGGAAGAAGGTCATAAAACGTATGTGCAACGCCAACGAAGACTAAATCCGAATATGCAAGATGTAGTTAAAAAAGAAATTATTAAACTGCTAGACGCAGGTCTAATTTATCCAATTTCTGATAGTCCATGGGTAAGCCCAGTTCAATGCGTGCCTAAGAAGGGTGGCATGACTGTCATTACAAATGAAAAAAATGAGCTTATTCCTACAAGGACTATAACAGGATGGCGTGTATGTATTGATTATAGAAAATTAAATGACGCCACCAGAAAAGATCACTTTCCCTTACCTTTCATTGATCAAATGTTGGAAAGATTAGCCAGAAATAGTTATTATTGTTTTCTTGATGGATTTTCTGGATACTTTCAAATTCCAATAGCACCCGAAGATCAAGAGAAAACCACATTTACGTGCCCTTATGGTACTTTTGCTTACAAACGCATGCCATTTGGACTTTGCAACGCCCCTGCAACCTTTCAAAGGTGCATGATGGCGATTTTTCACGACATGATAGAAGCATGCATGGAAGTTTTCATGGATGACTTTTCAGTCTTCGGTGATACATTTGAATCATGTCTAGTTAATCTGGAACGAATGCTTATTAGATGCGAACAATCAAATCTAGTACTTAATTGGGAGAAATGCCATTTCATGGTTAAAGAAGGCATCGTTCTTGGACATAAAATTTCAAAAGAAGGAATTGAAGTGGATAGAGCTAAAGTAGATGTAATTGCTAAACTTCCACATCCCACCAATGTTAGAGGAGTTAGGAGTTTTCTAGGGCATGCCAGTTTTTACTGACGTTTCATAAAAGACTTTTCTAAAATTGCCACTCCTATGAATAAACTCCTAGAAAAGGATGCTCCATTCATCTTTTCAGATGAATGTATCAAATCTTTTAATATTCTTAAAGAGAAACTCAGTAATGCGTCGATCATGATAACACCAAATTGGAATCTACCGTTTGAACTAATGTGCGATGCAAGTGATTTTGCAATGGGAGCCGTTTTAGGACAAAGGATTGAAAAATGATTTCAACCTATATATTATGCTAGTAAGACGTTACAAGGAGCACAAACAAATTATACAACTACTGAAAAAGAACTCCTTGCTATTGTCTTTGCTTTTGACAAATTTCGTTCATATCTCGTTCTAGCAAAAACGGTGGTCTATACCGACCATTCTGCTCTTAGATACCTATTTTCAAAACAAGATGCCAAACCAAGATTAATCCGTTGGAACTTACTCTTACAAGAATTCGATATTGAAATCCGAGATAAAAGAGGAGCAGAAAATCTCGCCGATGATCATCTTTCTCGTCTTGAAAATCCTGAATTAGAAGTTCTAAATGAATCGGCCATACAAGACAACTTTCCTGATGAATATCTATTGAAGATAGATTATAATGAAATACCATGCTTTGCAGACTATGCAAACTACTTAGTATGTGGATTCCTTGAAAAAGGATTATCGTACCAAAAACGAAAGAAATTCTTCAGTGATATAAAACACTATTTTTGGGAAGATCCACTTCTGTTTAAAAGCTGTCCCGATGGAATAATACGCCGATGTGTATTCAGAGATGAAGCTAGTAAAATTTTAAACCATTGTCACACAGGACCAACAGGAGGGCACTATGGGCCTCAACTAACAGCAAGAAAAGTTTATGATGCTGGATTCTATTGGCCTACAATTTACAAAGACGCACACCTTCTTTTCAAATCCTGTGATGCTTGTCAAAGGGCCGGAAAAATAAGTCAACGTGATGAAATGCCACAAAATGTCATCCAAGTATGTGAAGTATTTGACATTTGGGGTATTGACTTTATGGGTCCATTTCTAAAATCTCATAATAATCTCTATATTCTCGTAGCCATTGATTATGTATCTAAATGGGCGGAAGCACAAGCTCTCCCAACTAACGATGCACGAGTTGTAGTCAACTTTTTAAAACATCTTTTTGCAAGGTTTGGAACACCGAAAGCTTTAATAAGTGATCGAGGAACTCATTTCTGTAATAATCAACTTGAGAAAGTTCTTAAAAGATATGGAGTAACTCATAAAATCTCCACTGCTTATCATCCACAAACAAGTGGACAAGTTGAAAATACCAACCGAGCTTTAAAACGTATTCTAGAGAAAACCGTAGGATCAAATCCGAAGGAATGGTCCATTAAGTTGGAGGATGCACTCTGGACTTTTAGAACAGCCTACAAAACTCCAATTGGAACCACACCTTTTAGACTCGTTTACGGAAAAGCATGCCATCTTCCAGTAGAAATTGAACACAAAGCATTTTGGGCTTTGAAGACATGTAATCTTGATTTACATGAAGCTGGACGTCTACGATTAAGTCAACTAAATGAATTAGAAGAATTAAGACATGAAGCATACGAAAATTCGTTAATCTATAAAGAAAGAACGAAAAAATGGCATGATAAAAGAATCAGAAGTTCAAAAGAATTTAAAGAAGGAGATAGAGTTCTTCTTTTCAATTCACGATTCAAGCTATTTCCTGGAAAATTGAAATCAAGATGGTCTGGACCATTCATAGTCAAAAGAGTTTTCCCGTACAGAACGATAGAATTAATAAATTCAAATGGAATTGAATTTAAAGTTAATGGTCACAGAGTTAAACATTACATAGATAGTCCGATGGAAGTCGACAACGAAGTTAATCACAATTTCGATACCACAGCTAACTAAGTGTGAGGAGAATCAAGTCTTTTAAGGATTTTATGTATTTCTGTTAGAGTTAGATTGTCTGTTTTTGTGTAGTTCTCGAAAATGGAACCCGAATGGTCTTTCCCTAGCAGACCCTAAAGAACTAGTCTTCTCCCCCCATTCTGAATTTTTATTTTTTTTAGGAAATGAAGACTTCCTGTGAACTAAACCATGGTCTAATGCTACACGCTTTGATCACTAAACGTAATAATGAGACACTTCTGAGTGAGATAGTATCAGTAATCAGAGAATGATTGGACGGAGTAAGAAAAGAATCCAGATGCGAAGATAATAAGTTACAATTTGGTAAAGGAAAATCAAAATCCGCAGCGAAAAGAAGAGCATGACACCTTGAAAGATGTCACAAATGCGAAAAATGGTCACATGGAGGTAAATGTTCAAATAATCAAACCTATTCAAATACCGAATTTGTTACTTTATGCAGAGACGGACCGTTCATATGTTTAGAAGAAAAAACACTGAATGCTCGAGGTTACGCCTATGTAGCTATGGAAAACCAATTAAACTGACTATCTTATGAATGGGATAGATCATATAACTAAGAATACTATCTCACAGGTAAGTCTGTACAGTTTTTATTTTTTTATTTTTATTTTTAACCTTTTGATAATAAACGCTAATTTGTTCGCTATAAAGTATTAAATTGGTATTGAATAAAATTAGGTTTGGCGACCGAAATTATTGATATCATACAAAAATTTATTACATCACTGCAAAATTTAACGTTTATTCTTAAGGTATAAATATCTTTAATCAATCAACCCAAAATATTTCAAAAATTCATCATGAGTTAAATTAGGTCATGGAACCGAAATTACTTTACCGAAAAAGAGGGGCGCATATTTTTGATAATATTTGATTGATTAAAGTGGGATAAAAGACCAAAAAGATTTTTAATTTTATTTTTACCATGTTTTTAAAATTAATATATAAATCTTAAATTAATATTGTAAACTTTTTAAATTAATATATTTAAAATTGTAAATATTTGAACAATTGATATTTTTAAGTTTGTATGTATAAAAACAAAAATATAATATAAGTTTGGTGTGAATTTTTAATTTTTAAAAAATGTGAATTTTTAATTTTATGCATATTTTAAATTTAAGTTGTGTGAATTTAAAAATAAAAATTTACTTTATTTCGCTAAGTTAAAAATATGATTTTTAAAATTCGTCGTGAGTTGAAGACTAGGTCGTTGAACCGAAATTGCTTTACCCGAGGGAGGGACAAGAACTTTTATTTATTTTTAATCTTATTGAATTAAAGTATGCCAAAAATATTAAAAAAATCCAAAAATCTTTACTTTTAAAACCGCGCTTTGATTTGACAAATTTTAAAAATTTTGTCGAGGGACAAACTAGGACATCGATCCGAAACGCCCTCATCCTAAAAAGAAATTTTTTTTTAAAATTTTATTAATTTTATGTTTTATTAAGAATAAGGTTTTATATTAAAAAAAAAAAAAAAAAACCTGAAAGTACTGTACCCGGAACCCCATGCGATCGCATGGGGTTTACTCTTCAACCTCATGCGATCGCATGAGGCTGGATTCCAGGCCAGGTTGATAAAAAGAACAGCTCGCTGTTCTGCACAAAAAACACACACACAAACACGAACCAACCCCAAAATTACCTCTAAAAAACGCAATTTTCCACCGTAATTCGTCATTTTTCTTGCTCTAATCATGCCTAGATTCTCATTCTTCAGCAAAATGGTAAAAATTACACTCCTAAACTCATAAATTTGCTAGTTTTTGTGATAAATTCCAATTTTTTACCTAATGCAATTTTGTTAATTTCTAGTGTAATTAGTGTTAAATTGTTAGTATTTTATGCATGTATAACCTAGATTGATGCTAATTAACATGATTTGAAACCAAAAACTTCAAAATTTTTAGAAATCTAGGGTTTGTGTTCTTGAGCAATTTGGGGCTTTTTGATATAAACAGGTTATGGCCAATTTTTGTCATGAATTATTGCTAAATTGAGTAGTGTAATATGTTTAGATAGTTAAATGATCCAAACATTGATCCTAAACATGATTTTTGGAGATTAAAGTGGACTTTTTAAGTTCAAAATTCATGAACTTGATTAATTTGACATATTTGCCATTTGAGACATGTTTAATTATTAGTAATGAATATTTTGACATGTTATTTGAGTTAAAAGCTTATGAACTTTGTATACATTCTCATATTTGCTTATTTGAAAAGTGTAGAATTGTGAAAAATTGTGAAAATGTGTATAAGTTTAATTTTGATTTAACATGTTATAGTGATTATTTTAAATTGTTATTTTGCTAACACTAATGCATATTTGGATGCACAAATTTTGTGTTTAATGTGTTTTGCAGAAAGCCGATACTGAAGGTTCAGGAGCATCATCATCTAGACGACCAGCACCAGAACCAGAACCAGAAATGCAACACGAACAAGAACCACAACAGGAACAACAACAACAACAGCCTGATCAGCACGTACCTTATTATGATCCGGTACAGTTTGTTGATGAATTCATCGTATTCCCAATGAGGCCGCCAGTAGAATTCTCAACGATTCCTGAGCACACTCTGCATCCTAATCTGAGATTTGATAGGAGATGGAGAGATTACGAGACATATCAAAGGAACAAATTCAAATTGGTAACAAAAAATGTACAGGTGCCAAAGGTAATCGATTGGGCCCCTTTGGAAACGGTCCATCTAGCTGACCGTGTTAGACAGCTTTTAGTTCAAAGGTATGGCAGTTCTTCTTTTACAGATTGGGAACGTCTTTTCACCATTCGTAGACCTGTATATAAGGAATGGTGTGTTGAGTTGATGAGTACTGTATCACTTGATACAAATATAGTTAGAATAGATGATAGAAGATTTCTTAGGTTTATCCTTGGTGGTAGGATGTACAGAATGTCCATGCTGGACATGGCCAGGGCCTTACAGATATATACTCCTGGTGAGTTGCTATTACCCGATTGTACAAATTTGATTCATTATGGTGAAAGGGTAGATAGTAACTTTGACGCTGACGCCATTTGGAGGCGTATGTCACATTTTGATGTTTTTACACGAGCAGGAGGACACTCCTATACACATATTGACAGAGCCGAGCTTCGTATTATTCATATATTTTTTGCTAACTCGATTACACAGAGAGGTCATAATAAAGAAAAAATTACCTTACATGATTTATTTTACCTAAAGTGTATTCGGGATCCTAGAAGCTTTGTCAATATCCCTTACTGTGTTGCTTTTTATTTATCTAAAATGGTAGAGGGAATGCAGGACGGGAGTATAATAGGAGGAGGTATTTTTGTTACTCTCATTGGAGAGTATTTAGGTGTTGATAGGAACCAAGGGGGTCCATTACAGCTTTGTAGAGAACAGGTTGAGCCATTAGGATTGAAAGTTTATGTGGGTGCTAAGGTATTGAAAAGTAGACGTAACCAGGCAGTACCCTATGAGGGATCTCATCCTCAGGTAGAGAGAGGCTCAGACGAGGAAATGGAGGAGGTGGAAGACATTAGGGATGTCTTTCGAGATGCTATTCTTGACGTCCACATTCGTATAGATGAGGAAGCAATGACGAACGCGGCCAGACATAGTATGTATGAGCAGTGGAACTCCGAGCGAGTATACGAGGATTATAGGCGACGCTAACACGATAGCTGGTTAGTTCATCAGCACCAAATCATGAGCCAGCTATCATATCAGGTACCAAATAATTACGTACCTACTCGACCTGCTCATTTTCCGCCACACAGCCCCGATATCCGACCACCCTTTAACCGGTATGACTATAATCAAGCCTATCAGAACACCTATAACCAACAATGGAACCCACCTGACGAGATGAACTGGAACCTATATCCAGACTGATTTAGTTCCATTTGGTTATTTATATGATTTTTATGTTTTTATCTTTTTACTTATTCATGTTTAAACTTATGTTATTGAATATACTTATGTAATCTTTATCATTTTTATTATTATTGTGTACTAATATTTCACATTTAGGATTTGAAAGTGGGATATTAAGTCCCATTTCAAATTGCCATGCATGTTTATATTTGTATGTATGTATATGGTAAATTGTACAAAACAGGGTAAAACAGCGCATTTTCAAAGACTGGCATTAAGAAATGTCCCGTTCTTATTGATTAAAAATGTTCCATATTAATTGATTTCATTGCGAGGTTTTGACCTCTATATGTGAATGTTGGAGTTAGCTATACAGGGTTGAGGTTGATTCCAAAATATATATAGTTTGAGTTGTGATCAATACTGAGATACGTATACACTGGGTTGTTGATTGATTCAAGATAATATTTATCGATTTATTTCTGTACATCTAACTGTGGACAACTAGTTGTAGGTTACTAACGAGGACAGCTGACTTAATAAACTTAAAACATCAAAATATATTAAAAGTGTTGTAAATATATTTTGAATTTTGACGACAAGATAAATGTGCTGTAACAACAGACGGAATGGACAAATGATATGTACCATTTATCATTCAGCAAACAAACGCCAATATGTTTAGAAACTTTGGTAAAATTTAATCATTTCTACGCTAATCACCCTCAATAATTTAAATTGTTACTGATTTCTTGCAAATGAGGGCATTGCAAGATCTTAAGTGTGGGAAGGGGTTAAATTCTTTCGGATTTTTTAAATTTTTTTACTTTAAACACTTGATTACCATTAGAAATACTAGTAAAGTAGTAGTTGTATTAGAATCTAGTGCTCTCTAATAATAAAGAACAGCCCTAGTCTTATATACTGACTACCCAATTCTAGTAAAATTTTTCAAAATTTTCAATTAAATGAACTCAAAATCATGTTTATTCATATTTATGAACGATAAAACTAGGTGTTAACACCGAAATTATTGTTACCTCGGAAAGGACATAAATTGAGAAACAAACCAAAATGTTAAAATTCATTTAAAATGGAATAGAGGACAATAAAAAGGAAAATAAAAGTCAAGTGTGGGAAATTTTCACCGAGTTATTCAAAATACATATCACATATTTTTGTACAAATAATTGAAAATACTTTTGTTTTGGACGATAATTAACTGTTTTACTCGATGAAAGAAAAGAAGAGATGGATCTACACGATGAATCAATTCCATCATTAAAAGGAAGTAAAGTCTTTCGAAAAAGACACGCGCTTCTTGATTTAGGTCATGAAGTTGTCGTCCAGACCAGCTGTAGATTGATGAAAAATCTTGAAAAGTCATCTCTAAAATCAGCAGAAAATCCACGGACCTCAGCATAAAACAGGGTCGCCAAGTGGTCAGATTTATCCTAACTATGAGAAGGATTTATCTCGTACAATGGGGGGCACCGTGAAAATTAGCTTGATAAGACTAATAAATCAGATCCCCAGAAAGGATAATCTCCTTAAAAGATCAAAAATCAGCTTTTAAGCCTGATATTACTCAATCCTAGAGATTGACCTTAAAGATTGAGAATTCAAACTCATGGAATTCAATGATATCTAAACTCGAGCTTGAACGAGAAAATATTTTGATCAAATTATAAACCGATTTGTTTTCTGAAAACCCATTTTCAATGCGTTCATTACCATTGAACGTAAAATCCTAGGAATTCACCTGGAATTCATTAGGTCATCTGAACCAAATCGGGTGTCAACCATAAGAACGGTGGTTGCATAGCATGGTCGAAGACAGGACCTTGTGCCAGACCGAAAAATCATAAGGGTGAGCTTTACTATTGCTCCTACAAAGGATAGTAATTGCGTCCGACATGTTATAGACCATAATTAAAAGCATGTCAGGGGACATTGCCTTAACAGTTGCTTGTTCAATGCTTTCCTTTATAACCGGACGGTAGTTTACCGAAAGGTAATATACGGAGCAAGTATACTGGATGTGTTGCTTTCCTAATACAAGGTTAGCAAGTGGGTGACACAAAACCACAAGTTTTGAGCTAAAATTTTCAAATCTGAAACCAACCAAGCCCACAAAAATATTTTGCAAACACCGGTGAAGGGTTATTCCAGAAAACTTATCTAGGGTAAAAACTAGATTTAATTTTCAAAAGATCAAATGTTTTCATAAAGATCTAATTTCCTTAATGGATCTAAATTTTATAGTCATGTGGGACTGTAAACCACATCGTTACTACCATTGTTTATACCGCCGTAAAGAAATCACTGATGTACAAAGTGTGAAGAATAAAGAAGTGATTCTAGTATTTCAAGACTATATTGCTTGAGGACAAGCAACGCTCAAGTGTGGGAATATTTGATAATGCTAAAAACGAACATATATTTCATAGCATTATTCCTCAAGAAAGACAAGCTTTTAGTTGCAATTGTCCTATTTACAAGTGATATTCGTTTAAATAATAAAAGGTGAAGACAAAAGACAGATTCGACGAATTGAAGACGCAAACGACCAAAAAGCTCAAAAGTACAAAATACAATCAATGAGGTTCCAATTATTGATAAGAAACGTCTCAAAATTACAAGAGTACAAGATTCAAAACGAAAAGTACAAGATATTAAATTGTACGCAAGGACGTTTCGAAAATCCAGAACCGGGACCAGAGTCAACTCTCAACGCTCGACGCAACGGACTAAAAATTACAAGTCAACTATGCATATGAATATAATATAATATATAATTAATTCTTAAAATTAATATATATATTATATTATATTTAAATAAACGTCGGCAGAAGAAAACAACCAAAATTGGCTCTCCCCAGCTGGCCATGCGATCGCATGGCCTGGAAGGCATAAATCCATGCGATCGCATGAGCCCCTTTTCCAGATCACAGGCCTATAAAAATCGAGCTTTGGTGCACCATTTTTCCATCCATAATATCAATCTCTCTATCTATATACATAGTATATATTTATATTTATATTTTAATTTTAATTTTAATTCTAATAATAAGGGTATGTTAGCGAATGTTGTAAGGGTGTAAGTCGAAATTCTGTCCGTGTAACGCTACGCTATTTTTAATCATTGTAAGTTATGTTCAACCTTTTTACATTAATGTCTCGTAGCTAAGTTATTATTATGCTTATTTAATCCGAAGTAATCATGATGTTGGGCTAATTATTAAAATTGGGTAATTGGGCTTTGTACCATAATTAGGGTTTGGACAAAAGAACGACACTTGTGAAAATTAGACTATGGGCTATTAATGGGCTTTATATTTGTTTAACTAAATGATAATTTGTTAATGTTAATATAAAGATTTACAATTGGACGTCCCAATAAATAACCATATACACTCGATCGGACACGATGGGCGGGGTATTTATATGTACGAATAATCGTTCATTTAACCGGACACGGGAATGGATTAATAGCCACTAGTAGAATTATTAAACCAGGGGTGAAATTATGTACAAGGACACTTGGCATAATTGATAACAAAGTATTAAAACCTTGGGTTACATTCAGTCGACATCCTGGTGTAATTATTAAAAAAAGTATTAAAATCTTGTTACAGTTTAAGTCCCCAATTAGTTGGAATATTTAACTTCGGGTATAAGGATAATTTGACGAGGATACTCGCACTTTATATTTATGACTGATGGACTGTTATGGACAAAAACCAGACGGACATATTAAATAATCCAGGACAAAGGACAATTAACCCATGGGCATAAAACTAAAATCAACACGTCAAACATCATGATTACGGAAGTTTAAATAAGCATATTTCTTTTATTTCATATTTAATTTCCTTTATTTTATATTTAATTGCACTTCTAATTATAGCACTTTTATTTATTGTTATTGTATTTAAGTACTTTTTAATTATCGCAAGTTTATTTTATCGCACTTTTATTTATCGCAATTTCATTATCGTTATTTACTTTACGCTTTAAATTAAGTCTTTTATTTATTTAATATTTTCCATTTTGTTTTAACTGTGACTAAAGTTTTAAAATCGACAAACCGGTCATTAAACGGTAAAAACCCCCCTTTATAATAATAATATTACTTATATATATATAGTTGTAGTGTAGTTCCGCTCGTGAATCTTCAATTGGCGGGAGGCATAGGCAATAACCTTTGATCGTTGCATCAGTACACAACCAAAACCACTCTTCGAAGCATCGAAATAAACAACGAAATTGTCGCTGCCTTCGGGAAGCGATAGAATAGGTGCGGAGGTTAACTTCTTCTTCAAAGTTTGAAATGCTAATTTGTGTGCGGGTTCCCAAAGGAACTTCTTGCCCTTGTGAGTCAGCGCGGTCAAAGGACGCGCAATCATAGAAAATCCTTCGATGAATCTTCGGTAGTAACCGGCGAGACCTAGGAATTGGCGAATGTGCGTCGGAGTAGTGGGGGTCTCCCACTTGCTGATGGCTTCAATCTTGGCGGGATCAACTTTGATACCCTGGTCGCTCACAACATGACCCAGAAATTGAACTTCCTTCAACCAAAATTCACACTTGGAGAATTTGGCGTAAAGTTGCTCTTGTCTCAGGAGTTCAAGTACTAGTCGGAGGTGTTGCTCATGTTCTTCCGCTCTTAGAGTAGATGAGGATATCATCTATGAAGACGATAACAAACTTATCCAAGTACGGCTTGCAGACACGATTCATGAGGTCCATGAACACGGCAGGTGCATTTGTCAAACCGAATGGCATCACGAGAAACTCATAATGACCATAACGGGTCCTGAATGCAGTTTTCATCACGTCACTTTCCTTCACCCTCAACTGGTGATAACCGGATCGCAAATCGATCTTTTAGTAGACACTCGATCCTTGTAGTTGATCAAAAAGATCATCAATACGGGGCAGAGGATACCGATTCTTGATTGTCAATTTGTTGAGTTCACGGTAGTCGATACACATACGAAAGGATCCATCCTTCTTCTTCACAAATAACACAGGTGCGCCCCAAGGCGAGAAACTTGGTTGAATAGATCCACGATCTAACAGCTCTTGTAGTTGGCTCTGTAATTCTTGCATCTCGGAAGGTGCGAGTCTATAAGGTGCGCGAGCTACAGGTGCAGCTCCTGGCACTAAATCAATCTGAATCTCTACTGCTCTTTGCGGTGGCAATCCAGGCAATTCCTCTTGGAAGACATTGGAAAATTCGTTCACAATTCGAACGTCGTTCACGCTCTTCACCTCAGTTTCTACCGCTTTCACATGTGCTAGGACAGCAAAACGTCCCTTCTTCATAATCTTTTGCGCTTTCACGCAACTAATGAGGTTCAACTTCGAGGTATATCTCTCTCCATAGATAACCAGTGGTTCGCCATCTCCTTGTGGTAAGCGAAGTGCTTTGTTTCCACAAATAATATCGGCCCTTATCTTGCTCAACCAATCCATACCGACGATCACGTCAAAACTTCCTAGTTTGATAGGTATCAAATCGATTTCGAAATCTGCACCAGCTATGTTGATAATAGCTCCACGACTAACATGGTCAACCTTTTCAAGTTTACCGTTGGCGACTTCGACAATCATACTCTCTTTTAACGGGACTAATGACCAATTAATCTTATCGCAAAAATGTCTACATACATAACTTCTATCCGCACCCGTATCAAACAAGACATAAGCTAAAAGATTGTTGATTTTGAATATACCTGTCACCAAGTCGGTGTTTTCCCGTGCATCCCTTGCATTAACATTAAAAGCTCTACCACAGGGTGGTCCGCCGTCTTTTTGCTTGTTTGGGCACGCATTTCTGAAATGGCCCGTTTGCCCGCATTCGTAACACTTCCTCGGCCCTGTGGGGTTCGGCTTCCCATTCAAAGTGGTGACCTTGCAGTCTTTCCCGATATGCCCAGCCCGTTGACACTTCTCACAGACAACATTGCAATATCCAGTATGGTGCTTGTAGCACCGCTTGCATTGTGGTAAGGTTCCTTTGTAGTTCGGGTTGGAGTTGGTGTTGTTGTTGGGGTTGAGGTTTCCACCGTTGTTGTTTCCTCTGAAACCCTCATGTCGTTTCGCCGGGTTCTGTTCATAGTTTCTTCCCCAGTTGTTGTTGTTGTGGTTATCCCATTTGCGCTTCTCACTAGTACCCGCTTCAGTCTTAGTTTTCTCCGGTTCATCGATGGTTATTTGATTCATCAAAGTATGCGCCATGCGCATCGCTTGGGTAACATTCGGTGGTTTGGACGAGGTGACGTTTCCCTTAATGCTCTTAGGGAGTCCCCAGAAGTATCTCTCCATTCGCTTGAATTCTGGGGTGACCATTGTCGGACACATCAGGGCTAGTTCCAAAAATCTCCTGTTGTAACCATCAAGGTCGTTCCCAACGGCCTTTAACTGCATGAATTCCATTTCCATCTTTTGGATTTCGGTTCTTGGACAATACTCATCAATCATAGCCGCTTTAAATTCCTCCCATGGCGTAGCATACGCCTCATCAATGCCTTGTGCCTGTGCCATTGTGTTCCACCACGTGAGCGCGCCGTCAGATAGCGTGCAAGAAGCAAATTTGGTTTTGCTGTCCTCCGAACAGTTGCTAACTTGGAATACTGATTCAAGTTTCTCAAACCATCTGGTGAGACCAACCGGTCCCTCGGTTCCACTGAAGTTATGTGGTTTGCAGCTCTGGAATTCCTTGTAAGTACACCCATTTCGAACGGGTGGGATAACCGGTGGTGGTGGCGGTGGAGCTTGGAGGTTTCTTTCTGCTAGGGCTGCGGCTACACGTTCTTGGATCATCTCTTCAATTTGAGCAGCAGTAGGTGTGGATCGACCGTTAGCCATGGTGTTCTATACAAACATTTTGACTCAAGTCAAAATCCAGCATTCAATATACAATAATATAGTATATAACAACCAACATGTAAACAGCACAACACATGTTAATTAAGTAACGCAAGTTGATACAAGTACCGCAAAACACCATACAGTAACGTAAATAGAACACTTGTGCAAAAAGTAACATCACAAAGTTTCCATTCATTAATAATAAGTTTCATACATCATGATAGATTCGTACAATACATAAGTGAAATATGAAATTACAACTAGATTACATCATGAAATCTAATACAAAAGGTCCTACGGTGAAGGTGGGTGTAGGATGTCTAAAACCTGAGCCAACTGCTCCTCGAGCTCAGTAACCCGAGCTCGGAGGATTCCTACCTCCCTTGTCAATTCCTCGACAGTGGGAGCTGGTGGGGCGGGCGGTGCTGGTGGTGCGGATGGTGCAGGTGGAGCGGGTGATGCTGGTGGAGTGGGTGGTGCAGACCGCACGAAGCGGGGTGCAGATGTCCCGGCTCCAGAAATAGTCAGCACGTAACGAGGTGCCTTACGTATGAGTGGGTCGGCAGGGTACGGCACAAGCCGCTTACGGGCAGTAACCCTCCGACGCCGACCAAAAGCGTCAGTGAAAGCACGACCTCCATTCACCCCTGGAATAACGGTGCCATCAGGACGGTACCGCTTCTTCGGCAGGGTGGAGGGTGCCTGTATAGGTATATCAGCAGGGTCCTCGTCGTCACTGGAGTCTGATGAAGAATCATCTGATGAAGAATCGGCGGATGATGAGTCATCCGAATCATGTGGTGGTGACACAGGTGACTGATCTGGCAGTCCGAAGGCGGCCAACATCTCTCTGTGTCTGAATGGCGGAATCGGCACTAAACATCCATATGGAGCGCGTCGGCACGGCATGCGCATATGGTTAAGGAATGGCCCTTCCCCGAACTCCGCGGGGATCACAACACCACCGATGCGGGGCTGTGACTCCGAGGATCCGGGAGCAGACGGAGCTGGAATCTCCGTAGGGTCCACGTGTCCATCAGAAGTAGCCACTGGTGCAGGCGGCTGGCTGCTAGTCCCGGAAGATGAAGCGCCGGGGTCACTCGCGCGTATCGGGATCGGTGGATCGGCAACGGTGGTAGGTGGGGTAGCTGAAGAGTCTAAACTGCCAAAAATGCTAGCAGGTGGTACATCCGACATCTGAACAAGGAAAAATAAATTTTCCATGTCAGTAAGTCATAAAGCAAGCACGTATTAGGCCAACAGTTTAAATCGTGTATAACAATAAGTAGCATGGCAATAATAACAAATCGTACGGAAGTAACATGCAATCGAAAGCAAGTGATATCATACAGTAGTGAAATCATGTAGTAGCATACGGCATATAGCAGTAAAAGTAAGCAGCAGCATGCAGTAAGTTTAGCGGAAACAAGTAAACTAGCAAGTTGTAGATTAGTCCTATTAGTGAATCCTACTCGGGTCGGTCTTAGACTCACTAATGCAACCTAATTCCCTACAACCAATGCTCTGATACCAAATGTGATGCCCCATACAAAACCATCGTGTACGAATCATCAACAACGGGATCATTACAAGGTTAAGTACTATATGCGTTTTCAAAAAGAGTTTGCATTCATCAATAAAGTGATGTCTAAACCAACATCGAATGTTTTACAATCCAAAAGCATGCTTCACTAAGTTGAAGCAAATAATAAGTGTATGTGACCACAACGGTCGTTACAAGTCATAGTTCAAAAGTACAATGTTTGAATGCAAAATAAAGTAGTTCATGCGATAACAACTCTAAGCAGCGGGTGTCTACAGCACGACTAGTACACAGCGGAAGCTAACCTCAAGCACCTGAGAAAAACATGCTTAAAAATTTCAACACAAAGGTTGGTGAGCTATAGTTTAAGTATAATAGTAAGTAAGGTAGGCCACGAAATTTCAGTGCTACAAAGAGCGTTTCAAAACAGTATGATAAAGTATATGTTAACCGTGGGCACTTGGTAACTAACTTAACGTTTATACCCCCTGAAAGTACACTTGGCAAGTGCATATGTCTACGAAGTATTAAACACTCGTTAATTGCTAGCGCTACTAGCCCGAGTGGGGATGTTAAACCCTATGGATCCATATCTAAGATTCGCGTTCATGGTTCAAAAACCAATGATTAAACGTTACCGAGCTAAAGGGAATGTTTATGCCGTTGTATAACCCACACATATATAAGTTTAAGTACTCGTGCCTAGTATGTAAAACATAAAATCTGCATGTATTCTCAGTTACCAAAATAAGTTAAAGTAAAAAGGGAATGCTATAACTCACAATGATAAAGTAGCGGTAAAAGTCAAGTCGGGAAAAGGTGTGCAAGTAATCGGTCCGAAAGTCCTCAACCTAAGTCAAATAGTACTAAGTCAGTAAATCGTCTTAATAGGTTTAAAAGTATGTAAATAAGATCTTAAGGGTCATCATCATTCATCTTCAAACAAAAGGCGTAAAGTAGGTTTCGTTTATGAAAGTAGTTTAAAACAAAGGCTGATTTCAGTTAGTCACCACGGCCTCTACCCTTACTGAATTAAGGTGATACCAGTGGCCATAGCTCCGTATATGAGTCCTTTAAGTGTGGTAAAATTTATAGAAGCAAACTTTTCTTTGTTTGACTGGGGCGACGGTCTAAGTGCGAGTAGGTCAGAAATTTCTGCACAACGTTAAAAGGACATAGTGACGATCGGAGGGCCATAAATCCTAAACCGTAACTCGGATTAAGACGAGTCCTATATGAAAAGTTATCTACTCGAACAGAGCTATTTTAAAATCATAATCACAACAGCCCAGGTCTACTGGTATGTTACAGAAACAGCAGAACAGTAGGCAGAGAATAGTAAACAGAAAAATAGTGGGTTCCGGTGGTCTTGGTGTTTGATGTTCATCATGGTTCTCATCCTTGATGCATATAGCTTCAAGTGTACAACTCATTGATGTGTTTACATCATATTTACCAAGTTTTGACCATCATAACCCTTGTGCAAGTCTAAGACATGTAGCACAACTTCACTTAAGAGTTGTAAGTGTTTTGATGAACCAAAGTTACATCAAAGTCTTAGTTTTAACATATACATGAAATATGAAAGTAATGTAGAACTATAAACTTGAAAGTAAACTAACTAATCAAGATCTTAAAATGTAGAACATAGTTCTTAGTTAGATCTTGAAGATCCAAGACTCAAAAGTCTAGATCAAGCATAAGTATACAAGGTTATATTTAAAGAAAACTTATTTGTGTGTTCTTGAACTTTCAAAGTTAACTTTTAGTTCAAGATTAATGAGATCAAGACTAACTTGTAGTACTTGACCAACAACAACCAAAATCATAAAATTAAAGTGCAAGTAACACTAAATAAACAAGTAAATGAGTTCATGGATTTCATACTTTAAAGATTCAAACCAAAGTTTGATCTTTAAGAAAGTAAACTTTAAAGTTTACTAACATGACTTACAAGTATGTTTTCACAACACATGAACTTAAGTCTTTAAAACTTTAAAAGTAGAACATAAACTAGTAAGTTTATGTTCTTAAATGTTCTTGTAAACACAAGATGAATGAAGAATCAAACTAGTAAGTTTGATCTTGTAACTAGTAAAGAACAACAACAACAAAGTAAGCAACTACAACTAACAATTACAAGTAAGTAAACAATAATCAAGTAACAAAAGATGATGGTGATAAAGAGGTGTTAGATTTTGGTTTTATCAAGAAAAAAGAAAGAAGAAGAACTCAAGTTACTTACAAAGTTTAGAGAGAAAAGAGAGGAAAAAGAGTTGCAAGTATGTGTGTGTGTTTGAATGAGAGAAAATGCAAGTGAACAAGTAATGTAAAAAAAAGTTTTGAATCCCTTTGTGTACCATCAAAAGTCACGGCCAGCTGAGAAAAAAAGAGGGAAGGCTTGGTTCTTTGGTCACTAGTATGCAAAGCTTCAAAAGTTGGTTAAAAGGATGGTTTACATGGGGATTAAGTGCCAACTATATTCCAAGTCTTTTAACTAGCTAGTTCCTCACTAAATGATACTTACAAGTGAATGACATGGGCTAACTAAGTCCATTAATAATGTAGGGTGGGCTTCTAAAGTCCAATAACACTAGTAAAGGCCCAAGTTCAAATAAAAGCCCAAGTATGTATGTAATTAACAAGTTAATCCAATTAGAAGCCCAAGTAACTAACTAATCACCATAGTTACTTAAAATGATTAATAAAACTAATCATGAATGTAAATAATATCTAAAAATATTATTCGTGAAAGTTCCGAGTGTCACAAAGACGTTTCGGGCAATTAAAGTCAAGTTCAGGCAATCATGGCAACATGTAAATGTAATAACATACATTCGTTTTATCACACGTATTAATAATAACAATTATTAATAAATAAACGTTGGAAAATCCAGGGTCGTTACAATCATAGCACACTCGTACATGCTATGGCACTACCGGCCTCGTAGTTCATACCATAGCACACAAATAAATACACCATATACATACACGTATAATTATTTCACTCGCCTTGGAATGCCCACACAAGTCATGTATAACATGATCTCCGTCCTCAAATCTAAGCAAGTAACCACCTATATCACATATAGGTACAATATACACATAAATAGCCATTCTCTAAAAGAGAACCCGACACAATCATCCCTTAGCTAAGGGATCACACCTTGCTCGCCAAAACCTGCCCATTTAACACCTAATGGAAACAAACCAATTACCACTTCAGGTGGTAATTCAAACCCACGCTACAAAGTGCAATTAATCCCAAATTATACTTTACACTAACAAGGCCAACCTAGGTCCCAACACTAGATTACTACTTAGGTAGTGATCATTTCAAACGCCATTTACACCAAAACTACAACATGTGCAATATTAACCCATATTGCACTTGACAACATTTGACTTATGTTAAAAACACCACTTTGACTAAAAATCACTTCTCATGAGTGATTACATCCAAAAACTCCATTTAACACTTAACACAAGTGTTTAAACCTCCATTTGACCAAAACTAGTGTCATCATCAAATTTGACCCAATTCACTTTACCCATTTTGACACAAGTCCCAAAAAAATGCCCATAATCACTAACGACTAGTGATTTTATTTCCAAAACACCAATTTACACCTAAACCAAGTATTTACATTCTTGATTCACCAAAACTTGACTTAAATCTTAGTTTGACACTAAATCAAAGTCAACACCCATTTTGACTAGCAAACTTGTTATTAAGAACATCAAAATCACCAATACACTTACAACCTAGTGTCTTAACACCCAACCCATGACAAATACTGAAATGTCCCGTTCTTATTGATTAAAAACGTTCTATATTAATTGATTTCGTTGCGAGGTTTTGACCTCTATATGAGACGTTTTTCAAAGACTGCATTCATTTTTAAAACAAACCATAACCTTTATTTCATAAATAAAGGTTTAAAAAGCTTTACGTAGATTATCAAATAATGATAATCTAAAATATCTTGTTTACACACGACCATTACATAATGGTTTACAATACAAATATGTTACATCGAAATCAGTTTCTTGAATGCAGTTTTTACACAATATCATACAAACATGGACTCCAAATCTTGTCCTTATTTTAGTATGCAACAGCGGAAGCTCTTAGTATTCACCTGAGAATAAACATGCTTTAAACGTCAACAAAAATATTGGTGAGTTATAGGTTTAACCTATATATATCAAATCATAACAATAGACCATAGGATTTCATATTTCAATACACATCCCATACATAGAGATAAAAATCATTCATATGGTGAACACCTGGTAACCGACATTAACAAGATGATTATATAAGAATATCCCCATCATTCCGGGACACCCTTCGAATATGATATAAATTTCGAAGTACTAAAGCATCCGGTACTTTGGATGGGGTTTGTTAGGCCCAATAGATCTATCTTTAGGATTCGCGTCAATTAGGGTGTCTGTTCCCTAATTCTTAGATTACCAGACTTAATAAAAAGGGGCGTATTCGATTTCGATAATTCAACCATAGAATGTAGTTTCACGTACTTGTGTCTATTTTGTAAATCATTTATAAAACCTGCATGTATTCTCATCCCAAAAATATTAGATTTTAAAAGTGGGACTATAACTCACTTTCACAGATTTTTTACTTCGTCGGGAAGTAAGACTTGGCCACTGGTCGATTCACGAACCTATAAAAAATATGTACATATATATCAAAGTATGTTCAAAATTTATTTACAACACTTTTAATACATTTTTATGTTTTAAATTTATTAAGTCAGTTGTCCTCGTTAGTAACCTACAACTAGTTGTCCACAGTTAGATGTACAGAAATAAATTGATATATATTATCTTGAATCAATCCACGACCCAGTGTATACATATCTCAGTATTGATCACAACTCAAACTATATATATTTTGGAATCAACCTCAACCCTGTATAGCTAACTTCAACATTCACATATAGAGTGTCTATGGTTGTTCCGAAATATATATAGATGTGTCGACATGATAGGTCGAAACATTGTATACGTGTCTATGGTATCTCAAGATTACATAATATACAATACAAGTTGATTAAGTTATGGTTGGAATAGATTTGTTACCAATTTTCACGTAGCTAAAATGAGTAGTTTTTACCAATTTTGTTTTGCTCGCCATTTCTTCGTTTCTAATACGTTTTGAGTGATTTAAGTGGCCACGGTTTCGTATTGAACTTGACTTTATGAAACTAAACAGAAAAGGTATAGGTTTATTTCCGTCGAAAGAACGATATCTTGATGACTGTTTTGAAAAACATACTTTCACTTTGAGTTTAACCATGATTTTTGGATATGGTTTTATGTTCATAAGAAAAATATTTTTCCCAGAAGTATAGCTTTTAAATCAAAGTTCTTCTTTGCTTTTAATTATCCCAACCAAAACAGCCCCCGGTTTTACTACGACGGCGTATATCCAGTTTTATGGTGTTTATCGTGTTTCCGGGTTTTAAATCATTAAGTTAGCATATCATATAGATATAGACATGTGTTTAGTTGATTTTAAAAGTCTAGTTAGAAGGATTAACTTTATTTGCGAGCAAGTTTAGAATTAACTAAACTATGTTCTAGTGATTACAAGTTTATAACGTTGAATAAGACAGCTTTTTATGTATGAATCGAATGATGTTATGAACATCATTACTACCTCAAGTTCCTTGGATAAACCTACTGGAAATGAGAAAAATAGATCTAGCTTCAAAGGATCCTTGGATGGCTTGAAAGTTCTTGAAGCAGAATCATGACACGAAAATAATTTCAAGTAAGATTTCCACTCGAAATAAGATTGTTATAGTTATAGAAATTGAATTAAAGTTTAAATATGATTATTACCTTGTATTAGAAAGATAAACTACTGTAAGTAACAAAGGTTTCTTGATCTTGGATGATTACTTGGAATGGATTTAGAAAACTTGGAAGTAAACTTGCAATCTTGGAAGTATTCTTGATTTTATGAAACTAGAACTTTTGGAATTTATGAAGAACACTTAGAACTTGAAGATAGAACTTGAGAGAGATCAATTAGATGAAAAAAATTGAAGAATGAAAGTGTTTGTAGGTGTTTTTGGTCGTTGGTGTATGGATTAGATATAAAGGATATGTAATTTTGTTTTCATGTAAATAAGTCATGAATGATTACTCATATTTTTGTAATTTTATGAGATATTTTATGCTAGTTGCCAAATGATGGTTCTCACATGTGTTAGGTGACTCACATGGGCTGCTAAGAGCTGATCATTGGAGTGTATATACCAATAGTACATACATCTAAAAGCTGGGTATTGTACGAGTACGAATACGGGTGCATACGAGTAGAATTGTTGATGAAACTGAATGAGGATGTAATTGTAAGCATTTTTGTTAAGTAGAAGTATTTTGATAAGTGTCTTGAAGTCTTTCAAAAGTGTATAAATACATATTAAAACACTACATGTATATACATTTTAACTGAGTCGTTAAGTCATCGTTAGTCGTTACATGTAAGTGTTGTTTTGAAACCTTTAGGTTAACGATCTTGTTAAATGTTATTAACCCAATGTTTATAATATCAAATGAGATTTTAAATTATTATATTATCATGATATTATGATGTATGAATATCTCTTAATATGATATATATACATTAAATGTCGTTACAACGATAATCGTTACATATATGTCTCGTTTCAAAATCATTAAGTTAGTAGTCTTGGTTTTACATATGTAGTACATTGTTAATATACTTAATGATATGTTTACTTATCATAATATCATGTTAACTATATATGTATCCATATATATGTCATCATATAGTTTTTACAAGTTTTAACGTTCGTGAATCACCGGTCAACTTGGGTGGTCAATTGTCTATATGAAACCTATTTCAATTAATCAAGTCTTAACAAGTTTGATTGCTTAACATGTTGGAAACACATAATCATGTAAATAACAATTTCATTTAATATATATATAAACATGAAAAAGTTCGGGTCACTACAGTACCTACCCGTTAAATAAATTTCGTCCCGAAATTTTAAGCAGTTGGAGGTGTTGACGTATCTTCTGGAAATAAATGCGTGTATTTCTTCTTCATCTGATCTTCACGCTCCCAGGTGAACTCGGGTCCTCTACGAGCATTCCATCGAACCTTAACAATCGGTATCTTATTTTGTTTAAGTATCTTAATCTCACGATCCATTATTTCGACGGGTTCTTCAATGAACTGAAGTTTTTCATTGATTTGGATTTCGTCCAACGGAATAGTGAGATCTTCTTTAGCAAAACATTTTTTCAAATTTGAGACGTGGAAAGTGTTATGTACAGCCGCGAGTTGTTGAGGTAGCTCCAGTTGGTAAGCTACTGGTCCGACACGATCTATAATCTTGAATGGTCCAATGTACCTTGGATTTAGTTTCACCCGTTTACCAAATCGAACAACGCCTTTCCAAGGTGAAACCTTAAGCATGACCATTTCTCCAATTTCAAACTCTATATCTTTTCTTTTACTGTCCGCGTAGCTCTTTTGTCGACTCTGGTCGGTTTTCAATATTTGTTGAATTTGGATGATTTTCTCGGTAGTTTCTTGTATATCTCCAGACCCGTAATCTGTCTATCCCCCACTTCACTCCAACAAATCGGAGACCGGCACTTTCTACCATAAAGTGCTTCAAATGGTGCCATCTCAATGCTTGAATGGTAGCTGTTGTTGTAGGAAAATTCTGCTAACGGTAGATGTTGATCCCAACTATTTCCGAAATCAATAACACAAGCTCGTAGCATGTCTTCAAGTATTTGTATCGTCCTTTCGCTCTGCCCATCAGTTTATGGATGATAGGCAGTACTCATGTCTAGACGAGTTCCCAATGCTTGCTGTAATGTCTGCCAGAATCTTGAAATAAATTTACCATCCCTATCAGAGATAATAGAGATTGGTATTCCATGTTTGGAGATGACTTCCTTCAAATACAGTCGTGCTAACTTCTCCATCTTGTCATCTTCTCTTATTGGCAAGAAGTGTGCTGACTTGGTGAGACAATCAACTATTACACAAATAGTATCATAACCACTTGCAGTCCTTGGCAATTTAGTAATGAAATCCATGGTAATGTTTTCCCATTTCCATTCCGGGATTTCAGGTTGTTGTAGTAGACCTGATGGTTTCTGATGTTCAGCTTTGACCTTAGAACACGTCAAACATTCTCCTACATATTTAGCAATATCGGCTTTCATACCTGGCCACCAAAAATGTTTCTTAAGATCCTTGTACATCTTCCCCGTTCCAGGATGTATTGAGTATCTGGTTTTATGAGCTTCTCTAAGTACCATTTCTCTCATATCTCCAAATTTTGGTACCCAAATTCTTTCAGCCCTATACCGGGTTCCGTCTTCCCGAATATTAAGATGCTTCTCCGATCCTTTGGGTATTTCATCCTTTAAATTTCCCTCATTTAAAACTCCTTGTTGCGCCTCCTTTATTTGAGTAGTAAGGTTAGTGTGAATCATTATATTCATAGATTTTACTCGAATGGGTTCTCTGTCCTTTCTGCTCAAGGCGTCGGCTACCACATTTGCCTTCCCCGGGTGGTAACGAATCTCAAAGTCATAATCATTCAACAATTCAATCCACCTACGCTGCCTCATATTCAGTTGTTTCTGATTAAATATGTGTTGAAGACTTTTGTGGTCGGTATATATAATACTTTTGACCCCATATAAGTAGTGCCTCCAAGTCTTTAATGCAAAAACAACCACGCCTAATTCCAAATCATGCGTCGTATAATTTTGCTCGTGAATCTTCAATTGTCTAGATGCATAAGCAATCACCTTCGTCCGTTGCATTAATACACAACCGAGACCTTGCTTTGATGCGTCACAATAAATCACAAAATCATCATTCCCTTCAGGCAATGACAATATAGGTGCCGTAGTTAGCTTTTTCTTTAATAATTGAAACGCCTTCTCTTGTTCATCCTTCCATTCAAATTTCTTCCCTTTATGCGTTAATGCAGTCAAGGGTTTTGCTATTTTGGAGAAATCTTGGATGAATCTTCTGTAGTAACCAGCCAATCCTAAAAATTGACGTATATGCTTCGGATTTTTTGGGGTTTCCCACTTTTCAATGGTTTCGATCTTTGCCGGGTCCACCTGGATACCTTCTTTGTTCACTATATGACCGAGGAATTGAACTTCTTCTAACCAAAATGCACACTTTGAAAACTTAGCGTACAGTTTTTCTTTCCTCAATACTTCTAGCATTTTTCTCAAATGTTCTTCATGCTCTTGATCATTCTTTGAGTAAATAAGTATGTCATCGATGAAAACAATAACAAACTTGTCAAGATATGGCCCACACACTCGGTTCATAAGGTCCATGAACACAGCTGGTGCGTTAGTCAATCCAAACGGCATAACCATAAACTCGTAATGACCATAACGCGTCCTAAAAGCAGTTTTTGGAATATCATCCTCCTTTACTCGCATTTGATGATATCCAGAACGTAAATCGATCTTCGAATAAACCGACGAGCCTTGTAGTTGATCAAATAAGTCGTCAATTCTCGGCAGTGGATAACGGTTTTTGATGGTAAGTTTGTTCAACTCTCTGTAGTCAATACACAACCTAAATGTACCATCTTTCTTCTTGACAAACAAAACAGGAGCTCCCCATGGTGATGTGCTTGGTCGAATGAAACCACGTTCTAATAGTTCTTGCAGTTGGTTATGCAGTTCTTTCATCTCGCTGGGTGCGAGTCTATAAGGAGCACGAGCTATTGGTGCAGCTCCTGGTACAAGATCTATTTGAAATTCAACAGATCGATGTGGAGGTAGTCCCGGTAATTCTTTCGGAAATACATCGGGAAATTCTTTTGCGACGGGAACATCATTGATGCTCTTTTCTTCAGTTTGTACTTTCTCGACGTGTGCTAGAACAGCATAGCAACCTTTTCTTATTAGTTTTTGTGCCTTCAAATTACTAATAAGATGTAGCTTCGTGTTGCCCTTTTCTCCGTACACCATTAAGGGTTCTCCTTCTTCTCGTACAATGCGAATTGCATTTTTATAACATACGATCTCTGCTTTCACCTTCTTCAGCCAGTCCATGCCAACTATTACATCAAAACTCCCTAACTCTACTGGTATCAAATCAATCTTAAATATTTCGCTACCCAGTTTAATTTCTCGATTCCGGCATATATTATCTGCTGAAATTAATTTACCGTTTGCTAATTCGAGTAAAAATTTACTATCCAACGGCGTCAATGGACAACTTAATTTAGCACAAAAATCTCTACTCATATAGCTTCTATCCGCACCCGAATCAAATAAAACGTAAGCAGATTTATTGTCAATAAGAAACGTACCCGTAACAAGCTCCGGGTCTTCCTGTGCCTCTGCTGCATTAATATTGAAAACTCTTCCGCAGCCTTGTCCATTCGTGTTCTCCTGGTTTGGGCAATTTCTAATAATGTGGCCCGATTTTCCACATTTATAACAAACTACATTGGCATAACTTGCTCCGACACTACTTGCTCCGCCATTACTCGTTCCGACACCATTTGTTCCTTTTGTTCTGTTAACCCCTGGTCCGTAGACCTCACACTTCGCCGCGCTATGACCATTTCTTTTACACTTGTTGCAAAATTTGGTGCAGAACCCCGAGTGATACTTTTCACACTGTTGGCATAGCTGCTTCTGATTGTTGTTGTTGTTGCGGTTATTATTGTTGTTGGGATGATTGTTGTAGTTGCTGCTATTGTTGTTGTTGTTGTTGGGCCGTTTGTTATAGTTGCGATTGATGTTGCGATTGTTGGGATAGTTGTTGCGATTATTGTTGTAATTGCTGTTGTTGTTGTATTGGTGATTCTTATCACCGTTTTCCTCCCACTTTCTTTTGACTTGCTTCACATTGGCCTCTTCAGCCGCCTGTTCTTTAATTCTTTCCTCAATCTGGTTCACTAGTTTGTGAGCCATTCTACATGCCTGTTGTATGGAGGCGGGCTCGTGTGAACTTATATCTTCTTGGATTCTTTTCGGTAATCCTTTCACAAACGCGTCGATCTTCTCTTCCTCATCTTCGAACGCTCCCGGACACAATAGGCACAATTCTGTGAATCGTCTTTCGTACGTGGTAATATCAAATCCTTGGGTCCGTAACCCTCTAAGTTCTGTCTTGAGCTTATTGACCTCGGTTGTAGGACAGTACTTCTCGTTCATCAAGTGCTTGAATGCTGACCACGGTAGTGCGTACGCATCATCTTGTCCCACTTGCTCTAGATAGGTATTCCACCATGTTAACGCAGAACCTATGAAGGTATGCGTAGCGTACTTCACTTTGTCCTCTTCAGTACACTTACTTATGGCAAACACCGATTCGACCTTCTTGGTCCACCGTTTCAATCCGATCGGTCCTTCGGTTCCATCAAATTCCAAAGGTTTGCAGGCAGTGAATTCTTTGTAGGTGCATCCTACACGATTTACTGTACTGCTAGATCCAAGGTTATTGTTGGTATGTAGCGCAGCCTGTACTGCGGCTATGTTTGAAGCAAGAAAGGCACGAAATTCCTCTTCGCTCATATTCAAGGTTTGTCGAGTACTCGGTGCCATTTCCTTCAAATAGTCAAATGAAACAAGTTAATCATACAGAATATTAAGAGTAGTCAAGAGTATCTTGTAGCATAATATGAACTCATTTATAAAAGCTTTTTCTTCATATTAGCATTTTATAAGTTTAAATTCGGGTAGTACCTACCCGTTAAGTTCATACTTAGTAGCTAATATACAATTCAACTACTACAATTCTATATGAAAAACTGATTATAATAATATTTCGCGTTCAAACTTTTACACAATATTTTACAAACTTACAATACCGCTTATTTTACATATAGCATGAAATATAGCACACAATAACTTTGATACAAGATAGTTGTGAAGATAATTCTAGCTAGTGCACAAGTCGTTCAGTAAAGGCAATAAAGACACGTAATTCATACGTCCAGAAACAAGTCATGCATTCTGGTTTTACTAGGACTACTTCCCATCCTTGGTCTTGTGGAACATAGCCGTTATGGCCGTTGATAAGACAGCGTGTTGTAACGTCGTCAAAGGGACGGGGGTTACGTAATATCCAACAGTCCCTTAACAATCTAAAAACCTCATTTCTTACCCCAATTACCAACTCCGTCACTTGTGAGAATGTTTTGTTTAATAGTTGTAGCCCGATGTTCTTGTTCTCACTTTGGTGAGAAGCGAACATTACTAACCCGTAAGCATAGCATGCTTCTTTATGTTGCATGTTAGCCGCTTTTTCTAAATCATGAAGTCCTATATTCGGATACATTGAGTCAAAATAATTTCTTAACCCGTTGCGTAAAATAGCATTTGGGTTCCCCGCAATATATGCGTCAAAGTAAACACATCGTAACTTATGGGTTTCCCAATGTGATATCCCCCATCTTTCAAACGAAAGTCTCTTATAAACCAATACATTCTTGGAACGTTCTTCGAATGTCTTACAAACTGATTTCGCCGTAAATAGTTGTGCCGAAGAATTCTGACCGACTCTAGACAAGATTTCATCAATCATGTCTCCGGGTAGGTCTCTTAAAATATTGGGTTGTCTATCCATTTTGTGTTTTTATACTGTAAAATAGACAAGAGTTAGATTCATAAAAAAAAATACTTATTAATACAAGCAATTTTCACATATATCATAAAGCATAAGCACACTATATTACATATATTACACCACACGAATACAACTATCTTATTCCGACTCGCTCGTTTCTTCTTCTTCGGTTTTGGTTCGTTTTGCCAAGTTTCTAGGGATATATGATGTTCCCCTAATACGAGCTATCGTTTTCCACAACGGTTTAGAAAAACCTGGTGGTTTAGAGGTTCCCGGGTCATTGTTACAACTTAAGGGCTTCGGAGGTTGACGATACATATAAAGTTCATCGGGGTTGGAATTAGATTTCTCTATTTTTATGCCCTTTCCCTTATTATTTTCTTTTGCCTTTTTAAATTCAGTTAGGGTAATTTCTATAACATCATCGAAATTCTCGTCGGAATCCAATTCATCGGAGAATTGGTAATCCTCCCAATATTTTGCTTCCTTGGCGGAAACACCATTGACCATAATTAACCTTGGTCGGTTGGTTGAGGATTTTCTTTTACTTAACCGTTTTATTATTTCCCCCACCGGTTCTATTTCCTCCTCCAGTTCCTCCTCTTTCGGTTCTGATTCTTCTTCCGGTTCTTCTTCGGGAACTTGTGAATCAGTCCAATATATATTCGACTCTTCGTTATTATTAGGTGAGTCAATGGGATTTGTGCTAGAGGTAGACATCTATCACACAATATCAAACATGTTAAGAGATTAATATATCACATAATATATACATGTTAATAATATATAATTTCCAACAAAAATGTTAAGCAATCATTTTTAAAGAAAACACGGTCGAAGTCCAGACTCACTAATGCATCCTAACAAACTCGATAAGACACACTAATGCAAATTTCTGGTTCTCTATGACCAACGCCCTGATACCAACTGAAATGTCCCGTTCTTATTGATTAAAAACGTTCCATATTAATTGATTTCGTTGCGAGGTTTTGACCTCTATATGAGACGTTTTTCAAAGACTGCATTCATTTTTAAAACAAACCATAACCTTTATTTCATAAATAAAGGTTTAAAAAGCTTTATGTAGATTATCAAATAATGATAATCTAAAATATCCTGTTTACACACGACCATTACATAATGGTTTACAATACAAATATGTTACATCGAAATCAGTTTCTTGAATGTAGTTTTTACACAATATCATACAAACATGGACTCCAAATCTTGTCCTTATTTTAGTATGCAACAGTGGAAGCTCTTAGTATTCACCTGATAATAAACATGCTTTAAACGTCAACAAAAATGTTGGTGAGTTATAGGTTTAACCTATATATATCAAATCGTAACAATAGACCACAAGATTTCATATTTCAATACACATCCCATACATAGAGATAAAAATCATTCATATGGTGAACACCTGGTAACCGACATTAACAAGATGCATATATAAGAATATCCCCGTCATTCCGGGACACCCTTCGGATATGATATAAATTTCTAAGTACTAAAGCATCCGGTACTTTGGATGGGGTTTGTTAGGCCCAATAGATCTATCTTTAGGATTCGCGTCAATTAGGTTGTCTGTTCCCTAATTCTTAGATTACCAGACTTAATAAAAAGGGGCATATTCGATTTCGATAATTCAACTATAGAATGTAGTTTCACGTACTTGTGTCTATTTTGTAAATCATTTATAAAACCTGCATGTATTCTCATCCCAAAAATATTAGATTTTAAAAGTGGGACTATAACTCACTTTCACAGATTTTTTACTTCGTCGGGAAGAAAGACTTGGCCACTGGTCGATTCACGAACCTATAACAAATATGTACATATATATCAAAGTATGTTCAAAATATATTTACAACACTTTTAATACATTTTTATGTTTTAAATTTATTAAGTCGGCTGTCCTCGTTAGTAACCTACAACTAGTTGTCCACAGTTAGATGTACAGAAATAAATCGATATATATTATCTTGAATCAATCCATGACCCAGTGTATACATATCTCAGTATTGATCACAACTCAAACTATATATATTTTGGAATCAACCTCAACCCTGTATAGCTAACTCCAACATTCACATATAGAGTGTCTATTGTTGTTCCGAAATATATATAGATGTGTCGACATGATAGGTCGAAACATTGTATACGTGTCTATGGTATATCAAGATTACATAATATACAATACAAGTTGATTAAGTTATAGTTGGAATAGATTTGTTACCAATTTTCACGTAGCTAAAATGAGTAGTTTTTACCAATTTTGTTTTGCTCGCCATTTCTTCGTTTCTAATCCGTTTTGAGTGATTTAAGCGGCCATGGTTTCGTATTGAACTTGACTTTATGAAACTAAACAGAAAAGGTATAGGTTTATAGTTGGAAATACAAGTTACAAGTCGTTTTTGAAAGAGGTAGTCATTTCCGTCGAAAGAACGACATCTTGATGACTGTTTTGAAAAACATACTTTCACTTTGAGTTTAACCATGATTTTTGGATATGGTTTCATGTTCATAAGAAAAATCATTTTCCCAGAAGTATAGCTTTTAAATCAAAGTTCTTCTTAGCTTTTAATTATCCCAACCAAAACAGCCCCCGGTTTTACTACGACGGCGTATATCCAGTTTTATGGTGTTTATCGTGTTTTCGGGTTTTAAATCATTAAGTTAGCATATCATATAGATATAGAACATGTGTTTAGTTGATTTTAAAAGTCTAGTTAGAAGGATTAACTTTATTTGGGAACAAGTTTAGAATTAACTAAACTATGTTCTAGTGATTACAAGTTTATAACGTTGAATAAGACAGCTTTTTATGTATGAATTGAATGATGTTATGAACATCATTACTACCTCAAGTTCCTTGGATAAACCTACTGGAAATAAGAAAAATGGATCTAGCTTCAAAGGATCCTTGGATGGCTTGAAAGTTCTTGAAGCAGAATCATGACACGAAAATAATTTCAAGTAAGATTTCCACTCGAAATAAGATTGTTATAGTTATAGAAATTGAATTAAAGTTTAAATATGATTATTACCTTGTATTAGAAAGATAACCTACTGTAAGTAACAAAGGTTTCTTGATCTTGGATGACTACTTGGAATGGATTTAGAAAACTTGGAAGTAAACTTGCAATCTTGGAAGTATTCTTGATTTTATGAAACTAGAACTTTTGGAATTTATGAAGAACACTTAGAACTTGAAGATAGAACTTGAGAGAGATCAATTAGATGAATAAAATTGAAGAATAAAAGTGTTTGTAGGTGTTTTGGTCGTTGGTATATGGATTAGATATAAAGGATATGTAATTTTGTTTTCATGTAAATAAGACATGAATGATTACTCATATTTTTGTAATTTTATGAGATATTTCATGCTAGTTAACAAATGATGGTTCCCACATGTGTTAGGTGACTCACATGGGCTGCTAAGAGCTGATCATTGGAGTGTATATACCAATAGTACATACATCTAAAAGCTGTGTATTGTACGAGTACGAATACGGGTGCATACGAGTAGAATTGTTGATGAAACTGAACGAGGATGTAATTGTAAGCATTTTTGTTAAGTAGAAGTATTTTGATAAGTGTCTTGAAGTCTTTCAAAAGTGTGTGAATACATATTAAAACACTACATGTATATACATTTTAACTGAGTCGTTAAGTCATCGTTAGTCGTTACATGTAAGTGTTGTTTTGAAACCTTTAGGTTAACGACCTTGTTAAATGTTATTAATCCAATGTTTATAATATCAAATGAGATTTTAAATTATTATATTATCATGATATTATGATGTATGAATATCTCTTAATATGATATATATACATTAAATGTCGTTACAACGATAATCGTTACATATATGTCTCGTTTCAAAATCATTAAGTTAGTAGTCTTGTTTTTACATACGTAGTTCATTGTTAATATACTTAATGATATGTTTACTTATCATAATATCGTGTTAACTATATATGTATCCATATATATGTCATCATATAGTTTTTACAAGTTTTAACGTTCGTGAATCATCGGTCAACTTGGGTGGTCAATTGTCTATATGAAACCTATTTCAATTAATCAAGTCTTAACAAGTTTGATTGCTTAACATGTTGGAAACACGTAATCATGTAAATAACAATTTCATTTAATATATATATAAACATGAAAAAGTTCGGGTCACTACAAATACTTTCAAATTCGTCATCAAACTCTAAACTCACAATAATCGGGTTCACTTACACTAACAGTACTCAAAACCCCCCAAATTTCACAAGAAATGGGGTTTATAACCCTAACTAGCACAAACCCTAACCTAAAATCAAAATCAAAGTAATTAAATCGAATCTAGGGTTTACCTCAACTCCATAATTGAGCTAGTAACAAGAAACATCAAGGAGAACCAAAACCCGCTTCCAATTTGGGCAAAAATCACCATCTTCATCACCAACCCAAGCTTCCTCTCTCTAGAAATCCTTCCCTCTCTCTAAGGTTTGGTTGGTGGAAAAGAGGATAAGAATGAGATTAGGATCAGTTTTGAGGCATAAAACCCGACCTTAAAGTGAAAAGACCAAAACACTCCCTTAAAACCCTTAAAATAACGAAGGTTGTTGTCAGCTACTTTTACGCGCCGCGCACTACATTTGAAAACGAAGGCAGCCAACTTTTCTGATTCTGAAGTTCAGGGACTGAGGTTGACTGATTCTGATTATGATGTAAATTCTGAAAATGCATAAGTGTTAAGTTAACTTTTAGTAGCTGTTTCTGATGCACACATTTAGTGACACTTTCAGGAACATTTTTTGATGCACAAAATTCAGTATCTTTCTTAAATACAATAATAACCATTAGAGTGAATAATTACACTTCATTGCCCCTTAATCTAACCATCCATTTTGACATTAAACAATCTCAAGCCTCTATGAATTCATGACCACTACCATAATATCAGTACCAAGGCTTTTTGCGTTGGTAGCAAGCAAATAGGTCAAGGTTGTTGATCGCGTAACAAATGGCTCGGTGGGACTATCAGGGAGATGGGAATAACGAGCTGAAATCCATGGGTGATCTTTAAATGAACTAAAGGCACTAGAAGGGTCATTGAAAGACATGGATCATATCGCAACATCAGCTTCGGATGGATGGAAATGGAGGTTAAGTCAAAAAGGTGTCTATACTGTAAGTGAACTCTCAAATATTATAGATGATACTCTGATTGTCAATGCCCCTCCTAATCGCTCTTTCAAATGGCTTTCGTGTCTACCGAAGAAAATAAATGTTTTCATTTCGAGGCTAATGCCTAATAAGTTACCCACCTTCTCAAATATTATAAAAGGGGGTGTGTGTTCCTTCTGATTTGTGTTCGTTTTGAAATCGTGAGATAGAAGACAGTGAACATTTAATTACATCATGTTGCAATATGGTTCCACTATGGATAAGCTTTAGTAATTGGTGGGGAATGCCTAATGTTGTGCCAGATGGGGTTAGTAATATTGCATGTCTAGCAGCTAGATACGTGCTACTACGGTCAATGTGGAATAACGAAACAAGGTGGTTCATAATTCGGGTGAAATAGGAGATGTATTCAAAGAATATATAATAGTGTCAACGAAAGCGTTATCACATCTTTGGATATTCAACCGCAAAAGGGAATGGTCGACATCTTTTGAAGATTGGAAAGTAAATCCTAGGAGTTTCATATTGTAATTGCTAAAGCAGGAGTAATCGAATCAATATTAAGGGCTCTATTATTGTTTAGGTGCTTTTAAAAATTTGTATATGTACTTATCAGGGTGGGTTTGGCTTGTTCCTTGCAGGCTGAAATCGTTTTTATGTACGTTCAATTTGGGCTTCTTTTTGCTGTTAATGACTTAGCTTCTAAAAAATCTATTTGTTGGTATATGTTGTGCTATAATGTTAATTTTACTATTAATATTTTTAACCAAGTAGCAACAAATAGCAATCTATGGTTTTTAACTAAACCCGTAAATTCACGGGTGAATAATATATTATATTCTTTAAATTATTGAGCGGATATATATATGATTTAAAAAATTAATTTAATTATTTATCCACTCCCTGTCTCTCCCCCACGTTCTCTTCTCTCGCTCTCTCTCCGTTTATAAGCAACAAATTTCGTGTACTTCCAGTTTCATACAACAACAATTACTAAAATTACAACTTTACCCTCAACCGCCACCGTCTCAACCACCACACCACTGCGGCGCTACTCTCTTACGCGGCCGTATTCCAACACAATGTCTCTATCAAAACGAGTCTCCTTACCACCACAATCACCACCACAACCTCAACAAGATCTCAAACACCGTGTGATCACCTGCCTGAACAAACTTTCCGACCGAGACACTCTCGCCGTCGCTACCAAAGAGCTCGAGTCAATCGTTTTTAATCTCACTGATGATACATTCGCTCCGTTTCTCACGTACGTCAGTTCAACGTCGTCATCTGATAAATCTCCGGTACGGCGGCAATGTGTACGTATTTTAGGCGTTTTGTCTGTGACTCACGGTGACGCTTTGTCTCCGCACGTTTCTAAAATGCTCGCCGCCGTTGTTCGACGCCTACGGGATCCTGACTCCGCCGTACGGACGGCGTGTGTCGGAGCTGTGACGTCAATTGCATCGGAGATTACGACACCGTCGTTTTCATCGTTATCGAAACCGTTAGTTGAAGCGGTCATGACGGAACAGGATCAGAACTCGCAGATCGGATCGGCGTTATGTTTATCCGCTGCGATTGAAGCTTCGCCGGATCCTGAACCGGTGCAATTGCAGAAGTTGCTACCTAGGGTTTTGAAAATGTTAAAATCTGATGGTTTTAAAGCTAAACCGGCTTTGTTGTCTGTTATTGGAAGCATTGCTGGAGCCGGTGGTACCGGTTTAAACCGGAGTTTTTTAAATTCTTTAATTCCGTGTTTGGTTGAGTTTTTGAGTAGTGATGATTGGGCGGCAAGGAAGGCGGCAGTTGAGGCGTTGGGACGGTTAGCTGTTACTGAGAAGGATCAGTTGATTGACTTTAGGTCTTCGTGTCTTTCTTCTTTAGAGAATAAAAGATTCGATAAGGTATATTGTTACATTCATATTGTTTTAAATCTTTAGTCCATATAATTTCGAGTACAGAGTCTGCAAATTAGTCATTTATTGAAATTGTATTGGATTTTATAAGGTATAGAATTCTAAATTATAGTCAGCTTCAATTGATGACGGTAACAGGTGAAGGTAGTTCGAGAATCGATGAATCGGACGTTAGGGTTATGGAAGGATGTTCCGGGGAATGTAGATGAAGTTCCTGCGTCACCTCAATTGAAATGCAAGTCAGCTTTAAAAGGTTAGTGAAAAGTTGTTTAAAGTTTGTAAAACTTTTGTGACGCGTTTGTATTACTCCATACGTATACGTATTATGTTTATATTGTTTGGTTAAGATATAGGTGTAGAGTTATTGTAGTTGGTTATCTTTCAACTGTTTTAGGTGAGCTAAACTAATGATTATTCATACCTTGAGCTGGAAGGGAAGTTGGCTAATTGTGTCCCTAATTACAATAATTAAAGTTGGAAGGCTTTGTTTTCTTATGATTAGGGAGTTTATAGAGTATTTGGATAATGATGAGTGGTAGCAATTCTTGATGATTACATGGATGGCATGATTTATTCCTTGTTTGTTAATGTTTGGTCACTTTCTTGGTTGCTTGCCAATTGGTATTTGTTATATTTATTTCTCCATATAATTTATGGAAAATGATAAACGTAGCCCTCAGGGCTACGTTTTAAGCATACCAAATATACTTTAATTCGGTATTTATAACTCAACCCTGTCAGGCTGTCATGAATAATATTAATACAAAAATTATATAAGGAAAGTTGATACTAGAAAAAGAATATTTATACTCTGTAATTAATTCAACAAAGTTTGTAAACTTAAAAATCCATAATTTATGTATCACATAAGCTTAAACGTAGCCCTTAGGGGGCTACGTTTATCAAAATCCATAATTTATAGTATTATTATACTTATGTATAGCATATTTCATAGTTTAACCTATTTAATGTAAGCCCTAATCATCACCAAAATCATTTCTATTTATAGTACCTGTTACCATTATGGAAGCTTCACTAAAGGAAAAAGTTACAAATAGCACTGAGCATTCTTTGATTCAACGTTCGTCCCCAACTACAACGCCAAGTAGAAGCCCTCCACAGAATAACTACAAGAAACATAATGCTTCTATTGCTAGAAAGGTGGATTTTGACAAAGAAATCGGTTCAAAAGTTAACGTTCCTGTACCCAAACCTGTATCTGTAGAGGTAGATTGTAAAGAAAAGTTTACGAATGATGAAAAGCGATCCCTTACCACAGTGGAAGCTAACAAAAACGTCATCATTGAAACTGAAAAAAGAGTCATCTCTGGTAAAACCAAATTTGGTTCTCGTGTGGTTCCTTTTATTGATGATTGTGAATTGGATATGAAGAAAATTGACAACTCAACTGAATATGGTTATGCAAACCAAAAAGAGATTCAGGATATTTCTCGCATTCAAAAACAGCTTGTTCAGATTGAAACTCAGCAGTCGAATCTCTTAAATCTTTTACAGGTTTGTTGAAATTTGACATGATACCTTTCTTGTAATGCGTTTTATCACGAGATATTATTTTTATTCAACTGTAACCTTTTATTTTCACTGTTTCAGAATTTCATTGGAAATTCGCGTAGTGGAATGAATTCTTTGGAGACGCGAGTAAACGGACTAGAGAAGGCATTAGATGAAATATCATACGATTTGGCAATATCAATGGGAAGAGTTCCAAACACGGACGCTTGTTGCATGAGTACTGAATTTTTAAGTCCTAAATATTGGTGGAGAGCAGAATCGTCATCATTTTCTAGCCCGAGGTCTCCTTTTCGTGGGACCCACCAATTACCAAAAGACTATAATCCTGCTGTAAGTAAGCTTGGTAGCCCTACAGCTTTAAGAGGTGGGTTTGGAAGCCCAGGGAGAAGTTTAGAGCCGTTATTGATTGCTCGAAATAAAAAAGCTGCAGAAGGTACAAATCGTAACTTTGATAGATTTGACGGGGGCTCTATGGCCAATTGCGTACAGCAGCGAATATAAATGCAGGTATAAACATTTGGCTGATTCTGGTTATATTTAATCATATATGGGTCAAACTGAAGGTCAAAAATTTAGAAAATTTGGAAAAGGGTCAAACTTGTCGAAAGTTGCTGAATGTGTATATTTATTGCTAACAACCTTTGAAATTTTCTTGATTGTTTTAGCTAAAAAGTGTTTTGGGAACTAAATTGGAAATGGGTCAAACTGGTAGAAAGTTACTCGATGCCAAAATTTATTGGTTACAATCTACTAATTTTTTTTTTTTTTATCCTTTTAGCTAAAAAGTGTTTTGTGTCAAAGATTTAGCTGAATTGGAAATGGGTCAAACTGGTCTAAAGTTGCTCGATGCGAAAATTTATTGCTTACAATATTCTAAATTTTCTTGACCGATATAGCTAAAAATTTTCTTTGTGCCAACCCATTACAAAATTACCCTTTTAGACCCTTTCCATAACCCAAACCTGCCGATTTTAACACCTCCAGTTATCTACTAGTAAAAAAAATATTGCCTATAGTTACTTTCTTTTTCTATATTTACCCTTGGCCTGGGACCAGAGAGCCAGTAGTTGATAAAGACCTCTTTTGACCATTCTTAAAGGGAAAAACAACACTTTTCAACTAGCATATCTTTTACCACTTCCTATATTTCCATTTTAATTTAATTCAGGTGATGATAATGATTTGTACAAAACTAATTTTTAGCCATACACAACTAAACATGCTTTAAAGTGTTGTACTGTACAACATCATTAAGCATGTTTTGGCTATGTATGGCTAAAATGATTGTGTACGGATCACTCCTCTTTTAATATTATGGATTTTAGGTAGATTAAAACACTTATTGATTGTGCATAATCAATTTTATAGTTGAACGTACTTAACTATTAATCATCGTTGCAGAATACGTCTATAATATGCTGAAGATCATTTTATTTACCATGGGTCATCAACACACAACAGGACGAGAGGGAACTAGCATTACTTCTCGACTACTTTATGATGCCAAATATTGTAAAAGGCTGTAAATCGTATGCCGTATAATCACTCATGGCCATTGAGATACTCTATGTACAGAGTTCACCTTTCGTTTTCTACATATACACGGCATTCGGTTACTGTGTACATGATTTAGGTGTTTACGAAGTTAAGCTTATATTGTTTCTGGGGTTCTTCTTCCGATTGTCATCGTCACAATGTACAAAGGGGAAATGAAACTTTGAACCCTTATTTACTTACGTGTGCTGTAATTGCTTATTGAGTCGGACATGTCATGTTGATTATATACAGTTTTCTACACCATTTTTCGGTGATCATTTACACTACCAAATTGCTTATTGAGTTGGACGTATCAAGTTGATTGAATAAAGTTTCATTCATTTATACGCTATATATGTTAATGTTATTTTTGGGAACATTTGAATATTCAACTAATTTAGATACGAAAGAGTTGAGTTTTGCGTTTGTAGAAAATTTGTCAAAAGTGCCTTCTTATATCGTGGTTATTTATTAACAAATTAACATATAATAACAAGTAATGATTTATCCTCCTAGTTATTTATGGTACTTATTAAGTAATACCTATATACAAATAGGAAAGGTTGCACAACTCGCTATTCGGGGAGTAATTGATCAGGATTTTTAAAGGAGTAATTGACAATTCAGGGATTAATCACATTGTACTTTTTATACATTTAAACACTAAATTTTAAAATTATATGTTCAAATATAGAGAAAACTATAAATCTTAAGATAAACTTTAACACAATTGTGTAAAATCATTCATTTTGTTCAAAACTCTAAATTTTAGTCTAAATTTAGGTTAAATTATTGACCAAATTTGATTTTGACCGACTTTGATTAACAAATTTGATTATGACTCATTAATTGACGTTGACCGATTAATTAAACGAATTTTGAAAAATCAGAATGGACTTCTTCTTAGAAAGGAGTAATCGAGGATTAATCAGAAGTAATCGGGTTTTTCAAAACGTAGCTAATATGTGCTTAATATTTGGTTTTTTTGAGCAGAGGCGGTGTGATGCCCCGTACAAAACCATCGTGTACGGATCACCAACAACAGGATCATTACAAGGTCAAACACTATATGCTGTTTGAAAAACAGTTTAGCATTCATGAAAAATATAGCGTTTTACAAAAGATAACGTGCTTCCTATGAATAGAAGCATAAACATAAGTACGTGACCCAAAGGTCGTTACAAAACCATTGTTTGAAAATAACGTAAGCTACGAATGCAAAATAAAAGTTCCATGATTGAGACATCTCTAAGTAGTGCAGCGGAAGTCTAACACAGCAAGTCTAATACACCAAGACAGCAAGTATAACAGCAGAAGCAACAACGTCTAAGCACCTGAGGAAATACATGCTTAAAAAGTCAACACGAATGTTGGTGAGCTATAGTTTGTTTGTAATCAGTAATGTAATGTAGGCCACGAGATTTCAGTGCTTCAACCAGCAGTTTAAATCAGTAATTCAAATCAGTATGATAAAGTATATGCTTATCCGTAGGCACTCGGTAACTAACTTAACGTAATAATAATACCCCCTAAAAGTGCACTTGGCGAGTGCGTATGTTCACGAAGTATTAAACATCCGTTAAATGCTATAGCTACTAGCCCGAGTGGGGATGTCAAACTCTATGGATCCATATCTAAGATTCACGTTCACCGGTTCAAAAACCAATGACTAAACGTTACCGAGCTAAGGGAAAAGTTTATGCCGTTGTATAACCCACACATATATAAAGTTTAAGTACTCGTGCCTAGTATGTAAAACGTAAAACGCGCAAGTATTCTCAGTCCCAAAATAGTTAAAGTAAAAAGGGATGCTATAACTCACAGTGAAAAGTAGTAAAAAGTCGATACGCGGGAATAGTAAGCAAGTGGTTGGTCCGAAATGTCCTCAACCTAAGTCAAAAGTTACTAAGTCAGTAAATCGTTCCCAAAGGTTTAAAAGTATGTAAATTAGGTCTTAAGTATCATCATCATTCATCATTTATCAAAAAGGGTAAAGTAAGTTTCAATCCAGAATAGAGTTTGAAATAAAGGCTGACTTCGTTCAGTCGCCAAGACCTCTATACAAACTGAAATGAGGTGAGACCAGTGGCCATGGCTCCGTATATGAGTCCCCTAGAGGCTGACCATTTTCCAGAACGAAACTCATCTTCGTTTGACCGTGGCGACGGTTTAAGTGCGAGTAGGTCAGAAATTTCAGCACAACGTTAAAAGGGTGTAGTGACTTTCGGATGGCCATAAATCCTAAACCGTAACTCGGATTAAGACGAGGTCTAAAAGGAATATAATTTAATCGAACCGAACTAGCTGGAAATCAACTTTTCCAGTAGCCCAGGTTATTGATCAGTTCCAGAAACAGTAAGTAAAGGTGTTCCAGTGGGTTCTTGGTGCTTGATGCTCATCACGGTTCTCATCCTTGATGCGTATAGCTTCAAGTGTACAACTCGTTGATGTGTTTGCATCATCTTAACCAAGTTTTGACTATCATAACACTAGTGTAAGTCTAAGATATGTAGCACAACTCACTTAAGAGTTGTAAGTAGTTTGATGAACTAAAGTTACATCAAGATCTTAGATCTGACACATACATGCGTTCTAATAGTAATATTAAGCTACAAACTTGAAAGTAAACTAAATAAACAAGATCTTAGGTTGTTGAACTTAGATCTTAGCTAGATCTTAAAGATCCTAGACTAGAAAGTCTCGATCTAGTGTTCTTAAGTTAGATCCTAAGTTACAAAACTTGGATCTACACTTTAATGAAACCATAAGTTATGAAACTTAGATTTTCATCTTGTAAAATGTATATATAAGCTTATAAGCTCTTGTTTACAACAAAATTAGAAGACCATAAGCTATATAAACTTAGATCCAACATAAGTGTTTGAAGTTATAACTAGAAAGTTATACTTCCATGTTCTTGAACTTATAAAGTTAACTTTAGTTTCAAGAAATATGAGATCAAGACTAACTAGTAATACTTGATCAAATTAATAATTAAAATACTTACAAAAGAAAGAAATAAACTAAAGTTACAAGTATTATGTTCATGTTTGTTTCATACTTAAGAAGATTCAAGTCAAGCTTGGATCTTAAGAAAACAAACTTTAAGTCTACAAAACATGAACACAAGTAAGCTCTCAAGGCTTATGAGTTTTAGATCTTTAAAATATTTAAGTGTAGAACCATAAGTTATAGAAACTTAGATCCTTGTTCTTGGTTCTTCATCAAACAAAGATAAGAGTAACAAGATTACATGAAGATACAAACTAACAAGTTTGATCTTTTAACAACAAACAACAACTAGTAACAAGTAAATGATGATGAACTTGATGATTTTTAAAGGAAAAAGAAGAAAGAAAATAAACATGTTACTTACAATTTTAGAGAGAAAGTTGAGAGAAAGATGAAGTAGTGTATGTATGTGTGTGTAAATGAAGTAGTAACTAGCAATATAAGTAACAAAAAAAATGAAAATGGAATCTCCCTCCCCATTCAAAACCCACGGTTTTGGAGTCCAAAAAGGGTAAGTCAAAAGCCAACTTTCTAGCATGGGGTGAAGGTGTAAGCTTAGAATGGTATTAAAGTTAAATGTATGGAAAAGAGTTCTTGCATGCTTGAAACATTTTTGTCTCCAACTTAGCTTAATTAATCTAGTTTAGTCTTAATAAATTACTAGCATAAAAGTGGGCTCTTAATAGTCCATTAAGAAAAGTAGGGTGGGCTTCCAAGTCCAAAAATAATAAGGGCCTAAGTAAGTAAGCAACAAGTTAGTAAAAGCCCAAGTAATTAACTACTTACATTAGTTAATTAAAAATGATTAATAAAAATTAATCATGAACGTAAATAATATTCTAAATATTATTCGTGAAAAGCGTGTGTCACAAAGACAAGTCGGGACATGGAAAGTCAAATACGGTGACAAGTCCATTAAGGTAACTAGTAAGCATTAGTAAACACTAAGCTCAATTAAATAAGCCCTTAAGCCAAGTAATTGTTATAATAAATAACAATCAAGTTTACGCAGTCATAATATTCCAATTACGACAAAAGTTTAACGCGTACCAAGTACGTATCTCGTTTAAAATGATAAGTGACACCTACGGTCGTAAAAGTATTCGGGGATCAAGTTAAGTGATTACACACTTAATAGCATGTAGTAAGATATTAATGAGAGTAATTAATCATGATAAAAGATCCCAGAGCATAAGCTAGCTCAGTACGCATAAATACGCAGTTTTGTGAAAGCACAAAAGCAAGTCGAAAAAGCCGGGCCGTTACATTACCCACCTGTTAAAGAAAATTTCGTCCCGAAATTTTGAGGAGTGACCAACAATGGTACCATATTTAAATAAGAAGGAGCGTATCAAAGTCCCGTGAGACTCGTGGGATTAGAATTGAGTTATTTACCTTGAAAGGTACTTCGACGTATGAAAGTAAGAATAGGTATATGCCATAAATTAAGTCTCTTGTCCTACGAGATCGACAAATTGATTTCGTTTCTGTTTAACATGAGTATGTCATCTGAATATATATCCACAAAAGGAAAGATGGTGTTTTTAGTCTTACGGGCATCTTCAGTAAGCTGGATGCGTGAAATGCATCATGAATGATTCTAAGCTCATCTAAAACATTGAGCGCGTATGTTGCAATATAAGTTGACAGGTAAAACGGAAAACATAGTGATTACAACCATGCGATTTGATGTCTGGATAGTGTTAGCCACGGATTTTACTAACCCCTTGATTTTGGAAGGAGGCCATAGGCATAAAGAACCCGATTCTTAAGAATGTTTGCAATCTATAATTACTTATAGTGCCTTCAGAATGGTCTGAACGAACAATGAAAGATATCACCCAGTTTAACATACTGTATGTGAACTTATCCTTGGATGAAATGAAAACACAGTTCCATAATGTAACTTTATCCTTTCAGTTACATGTTGAAGTTAGGGTTAACATTAACTAGGACAACAGATAGTTGCAACCACGAAGGAAGAAATATATAGAGTATCCACATCAGTGCCGCAAATGTTTTAAGCAGTCCCTTCCCAAAGGGATAACAAGATTCATAGGTTCTCAAAGTATCTTACATTACATTTCTGAAAGAGAATCGCACGGAAGGTGTGATCTTTGAACGAGAGTGAACTCTTCGAGGGTTCATTTTGAATTTATCCTTATACTTAAGGGGATGCACCGATGAGAAGATACGTGAAACCTTGGTCCTAAAGAATGGTTTACTCCGAGTGAAAAGAATCCCCAAAAATGATTCATGTACCTCTACATACAGATTTATAGAGATGAGGTTTACGTGGGTGTTGCGATTTGCCGTGAAGTATTGAGAACAGAAACCCACCTCGTGCCTTTCCTACAATAGGGTGACCACTGAGTGTACCTCAGAAAACTGATTTATTGGCCCGCGCTTTTGTCATGTCTATCCTTAAAAGGAACATTTTATGGGTGCGAAGATTTTCTAACAAATTTTATTAAACTACCATCCAAAGTGGCTCAAGAGTTTTTAACAAAGATCTTAATGGTAAGCTTCATCCCCAGCGGAGGGCGAGAAGAAGTGTGATCCATACATGGTGTAGTCTAATACGAAAACCTTTAATAAAATCAACCAAGGAAGTTTTGAAAAAACTTTAAACGTTTGATGCAACAACATAAACGGAATGAAGTTCTTAGTAAATTTAGAAGTAGGTAACACGTGTACCATTTTGCACAAAACTATTTGACTTAAGTTGAATAACTCGATAAAGGAGCGATTTTTAAATAATTTGAAGATATAACTTAGTATGTACTAACCAAAATAAGTAAAGGTAAATTTATTAACTTAATTATACATACATATATGATTTTATAAATTGCATAAGTGACAGAAAAATTTTGTTACTTTCATTTGTCCATAAATCCCGTGAGGATCGCACGAATAATTCAACGTGTAAAATTTTTGATAAACATAGCTTTTCGTATTTCAGAGGTTGCGATTTGAAAAAAGATTGAGTGAAGAATCTTTAAATCATCGGGTGACAAGTTACTAGGTAATGAAAACTAATGACATAAATGTAGTTTTGATAATTATCAGGGCATAAGTCTTTGGGCCAAAAATATTCATGTGCGAAGCCGTTGCTAAAAGGTGAGGTATGAAGGCTAGAGCATGAAGACGAGAAGTTAATTGCTTCTTGACTTTGCAAAATGCCAAACAAATCATGACCAATAATAAAGTCGGAATACTGATGGTGTTAATATCACTAAATGAGAGTTTCTTGGAATGAGTCAGGACTTAGAGTTATGTAAGAAAGAGCATTGTTCCAACAGGTGTGGTGAAATAGATCCATGGAGTAACGCAATAATTTTGAATGGTGTAAGTGTTAGTGGATGCCCGAAGGCCTTGCATGACGTGGTAATCAGTGCCTTTATCACATACACATGAATCTCTTGATTTCGACGGTTATAAAGTCTTCATGATGACTTGGATACGGATAAGCAACGAAAATTTTTATATAATAAGCAACGAAAGTTTTATAGAAATTGTTTATGGTGACAATGTAAGAGAAGAAACGAAGTTCTTAGTAAATTAGGGTTATGTACAACACGTACCATTCAAAGTATAATATGTTTTGAATAAAAGATTTGATTTGTAAAAGTGAAAGTGAAGTTTCATATGTATTTGTCAAAAATAAGTAATCATTTACTTTATTTTATATAACGTATACGATTTCAAAAATTTGCATGAATGGCAAATAAAATAAATTTACTTTTATAAAACCTTGAGAGGTCGTTCCGTAAAATAGTGGGTGAAAATTTTTGGCAAACAAAATTTTCATATTTCGGAGGTTACAAGTTGGAAAAAGATTGATGAGGATCGAGTAAAAGTTTTTTTTTTTTTTTTTTGCAAATTTCAGGTGATATTTGAGCAAAAATGTTACGAGGTAATAAAAACTGTTGGATTTAAATGTGGTTGATGACTATTACTAGGGCACAAGTCCTTTGACCAAAAATGCTTAAGTGTGAAGTTGTTGCTTATAAGTGAGATACGAATGGGAGAGTATGAGGATGAGAATGAACCACCCATTGATTTTGGAAAATTTCGAACTGTTATGACTAATATCGAAGTGAGAAGGATGATGGTATGACTATCATCAAATAAGAAATTCTCGGGATAAGTTAGGATTCAGAGTCGCGTAAGAATGAGTATCAAATAGGATTCTTGGGTAATCTTTAATATAGAATTTGAATTGCTGAAGTGACGGAATATAATTTCCTTTATGTATCGTTGTGCAAGTTTGTCCATTGTATCTGCTTCTTTCATGGCTAGAAGGTGAGCAGATTTGGTGAGGCGGTTAACAATAACCCATATATTGTCCTAACCGCCTTACCGTCTTTGGTAGCTTAGTGATGAATTCCTTCCCATTTCCATTGTGGGATTTCGGGTTGTTGTCATGCAACTAATAAGGTTCAGCTTTCGGGCTACTTCTCTTCCCGTGATAGTTCACCATTCTCGTGAGGTATACGAATAAATTTTCTCACTATAAATAAATTCCGCTTTCATCCTTGAAATCTAGTCTGCTCCAACTATTTCATCAAGCTTCCTAACTTGATGAGTATTAGGTTAATCCTAAAGTCCATTCCAACAAAATCTTATTATACTATAGCGAAAAATTCTATCCGCCTTCTCAAATATCATCTGCTTGTACGTAGGTAACTAATCCTTTCCAACTACTACATTAAAACTTCCAAGTTTTATTGACATGAGGTCATCTCCAAATGACCCACCTGTTAATTGTAAGGTACTACCTTAAATCATTCCTCTATCTCTGTCAGCTTACCATTAGCTTATCCTATAGAATACTTAACTCTCATGGTTGTTAATGGCTTATTAGTCGTAACACTAAGATTCTTAGATATAAGGTTTCTATTACTCCAGTATTAAACAACCTCGAGACAATAAAACGTTGTGATGAAACGTACCCTAACTAAAATCAGGATTCATGCGAGTTTCCATAACTAAGATAACGATTGCTCTACCGCAAGTCAGTACAAAGTTTTTCCTATTTGAGAACTTTTTCCTTAAATGTCCAGGGTGTCGATATCTATAACAAATTTTCGGGTTATCAATTCTGCAATCAAGGCCCTTCTTGTACAGTATCTGGGCTACGTGGTTATTCCTTCCCTACCTTTAACAGACTATAATGCGTATGCTCAAGTGATCCCTGCCAAAATTTTCCCTGGATCACCTCATATTCCTCATGTAGTAACATTGGGACTTCTGCATGATTTACCTCAATATAATCACGCTGGCCTGGCGTCATTATACTGTACTAAATCGTACATTCATTCCAATATCATTCCATATGGTCAATATAACGTGATCACTTCCAGTTCCACTCAATTTCATCTAACGGTGCTTTATCTATGCTATCTCAAAACAGAATCTACATAATTAATCTCTCAGTTTCTTGATGTGGGTGCGTAGGTTCTGTAGGTCATGCATCAATGCCTAAATGTCCCGAAATTTCTTCAAAATGTTCGCGTTCAGGTAATGTCGTTAGGTTTCTTTCTAGAATTTCAATCTGGTTCTCGTGTCGAGTTGTACGTGTAGCAACTAGTAATACGATATGTTTTGAGGCGACTCCCAAGTCTTTGGGTATGGCTGAGCATCAGTAGAAGACACTATGACCTTGTGAAAGGGGATGCCTTCCCGACTTCTCCATTGTCTAGGAGTGTTAGGGACCTAAGTCCAGAAGTGTCGTTAGATCGTCGAGTAGTGGTGAAGAATGAAGGAGATAAGTGACGGTCATGAAAATGCACGGGATACAAATCAACTTGTGGAAACTGAATATCCTTCCAATGTTCATACGATGTACGTGGCTAATTCGGGTGAGCTCGGGGTGCGGTTACTCCGACAAGTCCTCCAATATCTCCTCCTCCGAGGATCAACTTTAGTGGGCGCGTAATCCGAGGGGGTACTCCTTCTAGATTGCGTGAAGTAATGTTTCGATCTCTGGAACGGTGGAACAGTAGTAACAGGTGGATTACACTACTAGTTCTTAGGGTTAGACGAGTGGGAGAGTAGTTCAGAAAAACATATGAACTGGGAAGGATAAGTTCTCCAAGTCGGTACAACGAATAGCAGACATGTAGCACGAGCGTAATCAGGCATATCAACTACAGCAGCCTAGATCATCTACAGCAGTACGTAGTATGGCAATAGTAACAATATTATACCGAAGTAACATACTTAAAGCAGATAGTAGTATGCAGTAGCGAGGATAAGTAAAAGCATGCAACGAGTTTACATAGCAGTAAAAGGAAACGGTAGCATGCAACAAGTTCATATAGTAGTAGAAGTAAGTAGTGGCATGCAGTAGTAGTAAGCAGTAGCATGCAGTAATATAATACAGTAGCATGCAGCAGGTTCCACATAAACAAGTAAACGAGCAAGTTGTAGATTAGTCCTATTAGCGAATCCTACTCGACTCGGTCAAGACTCACTAATGCAACCTAATTCCCTACAACCAATGCTCTGATACCAAATGTGATGCCCCGTACAAAACCATCGTGTACGGATCACCAACAACAGGATCATTATAAGGTCAAACACTATATGCTGTTTGAAAACCAGTTTAGCATTCATGAAAAATATAGCGTTTTGCAAAAGATAATGTGCTTCCTATGAATAGAAGCATAAACATAAGTACGTGACCAAAAGGTCGTTACAAAGCCATTGTTTGAAAATAACGTAAGCTGCGAATGCAAAATAAAAGTTCCATGATTGAGACATCTCTAAGTAGTGCAGCGGAAGTCTAACACAGCAAGTCTAATACACCAAGACAGCAAGTATAACAGCGGAAGCAACAACGTCTAAGCACCTGAGAAAATACATGCTTAAAAAGTCAATACGAATGTTGGTGAGCTATAGTTTGTTTGTAATCAGTAATGTAACGTAGGCCACGAGATTTCAGTGCTTCAACCAGCAGTTTAAATCAGTAATTCAAATCAGTATGATAAAGTATATGCTTATCCGTGGGCACCCGGTAACTAACTTAACGTAATAATAATACCCCCTAAAAGTGCACTTGGCGAGTGCGTATGTTCACGAAGTATTAAACACCCGTTAAATGCTAGCGCTATTAGCCCGAGTGGGGATGTCAAACCCTATGGATCCATATCTAATATTCGCGTTCACCGGTTCAAAAACCAATGACTAAACGTTACCGAGCTAAGGGGAAAGTTTATGCCTTTGTATAACCCATACGTATATAAAGTTTAAGTACTCGTGCCTAGTATGTAAAACATAAAACGCGCAAGTATTCTCAGTCCCAAAATAGTTAAAGTAAAAAGGGATGCTATAACTCACAGTGAAAAGTAGTAAAAAGTCGATACGCGGGAATAGTAAGCAAGTGGTTGGTCCGAAAGGTCCTCAACCTAAGTCAAAAGTTACTAAGTTAGTAAATCGTTCCCAAAGGTTTAAAAGTATGTAAATTAGGTCTTAAGTATCATCATCATTCATCATTTATCAAAAAGGGTAAAGTAAGTTTCAATCAAGAATAGAGTTTGAAATAAAGGCTGACTTCGTTCAGTCACCACGACCTCTATCCAAATGGAAATGAGGTGAGACCAGTGGATGTGGCTCCGTATATGAGTCTCCTAGAGGCTGACCAATTTCCAGAACCAAAATCGTCTTCGTTTGACCGTGGCGTCGGTTTAAGTGCGAGTAGGTCAGAAATTTCAGCACAACGTTAAAAGGGTGTAGTGACTTTCGGATGGCCATAAATCCTAAATCGTAACTCGGATTAAGACGAGGTATAAACATAAAATCATCTAATAGAACCGAACTAGCTGGAAATCAACTTTTACAGTAGCCCGGGTTATTGATAAGTTCCAGAAATAGTAAGTAAAGGTGTTCTGGTGGGTTCTTGGTACTTGATGCTCATCACGGTTCTCATCCTTGATGCGTATAGCTTCAAGTGTACAACTCGTTGATGTGTTTGTATCATCTTAACCAAGTTTTGACCATCATAACACTAGTGTAAGTCTAATATATGTAGCACAACTCACTTAAGAGTTGTAAGTAGTTTGATAAACCAAAGTTACATCAAGATCTTAGATCTGACACATACATGCGTTCTAATAGTAATATTAAGCTACTAATGATACGCATATCCGCAGGGCTGTGCGGATGCGCATCCAAGGCATTAAATCACACACAAAGGTGTGTGTCACGAGTATAGCCGCACACCATGCGTCTATACCATCTGATGCGAGTTTCGTATACTTACATATGGGTCTGGTATATTCTAGAAGAATGTATGGTATAATCAATACGGATTCTATTCCTTAAATAACGAAAGTTAGTTAAGGATGAGATTGCATTTAATTAGGGAAAGGATTCTACCAAAACCCTAATTCGTGAGCCTATAAATACATAGCTCATAAAACCCTAAATACATTCATTCGTTTACTGATACGTAAACTAAAAGCATACAAATCTCTATCGTACGAACAAAGCTTCTTACGATCTCTCTAAGACTTTCAGGTATGTATTGAACTATGAAACCTTCATGTCTTTGGGCCACTCAACCTCTCTAAGACTTTCAGGTATGTATTGAACTATGAAACCTTCATGTCTTTGGGCCACTCAACCTCGTATGCTAGGTTGTTGGTGGACTGTCAAATCGGCCACCCTGTCGGGATCGAAATGATACCGACGTGGGTTATCCACGACTAAGCGTCGGAGGTTTGAATATTGTTAGTCCTTAAACCCCCTTTATTGCACTCAAGCGTAAGTTCACCTTGACCCCGTGAAAATATGCTTGATCATTTGGCGCCATCCATGGGACCGGTTATATGAAACAAAGAAGATGGAATTTACGTTGTATATGATTTATTATACGTACTCTTTTTTCCATTAAACTTTTTTGTTTAACTAATCGGTCACTTTCATGTTTTTTCTCTATTGTCAGCAAGAATGGGTGGAGGAAGTAAGAGTGCAAAGAGTCAAGGGTGATTGGACTCTCCAGGAAGTCCAGGGTTTCAAACACCTACGGTGTCTGTTACGAACACACCGTCGACGCCGCCAGCACCAACTAAAGGCACATCAAAGCCTCCATCAACGCCAAGTGTTGGAACAGAGCCATTTACGTTAGAAACTGTCCCGAATGAGTCATCTAAAGGATGGTGGCACACTCCCGATGGGAGTTCACTGGAAACAGGAACTGGTTTTAAGCCATTCGACGATCTGTCACCAAAAATCCTGAGCTTTGGTTCTCCAAGCGAAACGGTTCCACCAGGTTTCAAAGTTAAAACTACCTGTGTGGGTACAATACCCATTATCACCTCAGTTGAACCCGAGGCACCAATTGAAAGGGTCACAACCGAGAAAGCTCAGGAAAAAATCAGACAAATGGGTCTGAGAAATCCAGATGGTTCATACATCATGCTGACACCACAACAAAGGTCAACAGTGCGTGCGCCTCCGCAATCAGTTCAAACTGTTGCAAATAATCAATACAGCTGAACGCACTATGCCCTCCTCAGCCGAATAGCTTTATATCTCAATTACAGCAAGTCGCGCCACCACACCTGGCACCTGCTTTCAATGAGCCGGCGCGGGTACAAGAGTTCATGAGCAATTGGTTTGCAGTGATGCAAGGGCAAAAAGCTAAGCAAAGTTTTGAGTTAGCCCCTATAACAGAAAAGTTTGTACCGCACATCGCTAATCATCCCTTCACAGTCGCGCCGGTGTTGCCCCTAACACTCGGAAGTTATGACGGGCTATCAGATCCAGATGACTTTTTGCAAAAATTTGAAGGAACCGCAAGAACACACAGTTGGGGTGATGCGGTAGCATGCCATATGCTACCAATAGTATTGCAAGGAGTGGCAAGAGAATGGTTCAATAATTTACCAGCCCAAAGCATTACGGGCTTTGCAGATTTGCGCTCAAGATTCTTATTAAATTTTCACAATTTGCACGCACGTAAAAGAACGCATGTCGAATGTCACGACATTAAGCAAAAATCGAAAGAAAGGTTGGGAGAAATAATAGACAGGTATACAAAAGAGGTGGCTAAGATACAAGATTTACCAGAAAGCCAGAAGATATCCGGCTTTATTCATTGCATAGATACGGACAGACACCTGTCTTTATGGAAACGGTTACGGAGAAGAGTGCCAGAAACTTTCGCGGAAGCCATAAAAGAAACGCATGATTACATGCGGGCACAAGAAGATATAAAGCAGAACTGCGGAGGTACCTCTTCAAACATGGACATCGATGATGATTATTATCGGGTGCAGGGAAGAGGTCTGGAGTCGGGTAAACGTTATGGAGGTAACGGCCAGCTCAGGGCCGGTACCTATCATAATGATAAGTATCGCAAGTTCAACAACAATAAAGGGGGAGGAAGCCAGAAGTTTAAAAGCGGCCACAATGAAAATGTGGCGTTAATAAAAGACCTCATAAAAACACCAAAAGAAATTTTGGCCACAGAAGCAGTGAGCAAGAGCTTCGACTCCCCAGTGCCTTTGTCAAAATATGGAAACAGAGACAAAATCAAGTTTTGTGATTTTCACGATGATTACGGCCACGAGACCAATGAATGCCGGCACTTAATTGAAAGAGTGGTTGCCGAACTGAAAAAAGGAAGGTTGCAGCACTTGAAGAAAAGTGCAAGATCGCAGGGCGACAAACAAAAAGAATACCCGTGGCAAAAGAAGAATGATGAAAAAGAAACGGATAAAACCATAAACATGGTGACCAGCGTGCGGACAAATCAGAGGTGCAAGTTAGAAGTATCTGAAGAATGGGAAAACACACCCATCGCATTCTCAGCTATAGCACAGGAACCCTCGGATGCACCCATCACAATTAAAGGGCGCGTCAAAAGTTGTGGGTATATCATCAAGCGATTACATGTAGACACTGGTTGCGGTGTTGACATTATGTACGAGCACTGCTTCCGCTTGTTGCCAGGGACTGTGCGAGCCAAGCTAGTGGCTCCAAATACTGCATTATCAGGATTCTCCGGCTAGTCTGCATGGCCAATTGGGATCATCGAACTAGAGCTGGAGTTGGTAGATAATGATAATAAAGAGTTAATGAGGAGTACGACGGTAGAATTTTTCGTCGTAAGGTCATACTCCAAGTATAATGCACTTTTGGGGCGCACGACCTTGCAAAAATT